>NC_141685.1:1910528216-1910696378 GCF_964263255.1 Lissotriton vulgaris | reverse complement strand
ATTGCAGAGGGAGAAATATCACCTTCTGAACAGCAGCCTGTCCAACTCTTCGCTGATAAAGAATAGGAATTTGCCTCCATCAATACTGACACCCTCCAACAGCTGCTAGACTCACTCAGCACCCCATATCCAGGAGCAGGGCAATCCAGCAGTGTTGTGGAAACTCTAGCCCCTGAACAAGCCACCCAGCAGCAAGCACCTACCACCACAGCTGCCTCACAGGACCTTGAGGACCCACTACTGACATTTTAACGCTGTGCGGTAGAGGTCCAGCAGGAGATGGCTTATCAGGTGTGGGTGGGGTTTGACAACCTCGCGGCCAAACTTGATGCCATACGTGGGTGTCTGAGTCCTATTCAGGACTATCAACAGAACATCACAGACACCCACAGTCCGTTCCATGCTCTCCGACATTCCATGGCTGACATTGCTGGAGTCATGACTCAGAGACAAGAACAACTGTCCAATCAGAAAAACATAACACAACACATTCTAGGCATCATCAAAAATGTCAAGGGCATGGAAAGTGGGAATTGGAGTTGGTCCTTTTTTGGTAATTGGGGTTGGATTCCCCAGCAGCTGATTTATCTCATAGTGGTGTTGATATTATGCTGCATTCTTATTTGGTGTCTTCCCCTCTGTTGTTCTTATTGTGCCTATGTTTTCATGCCCAAACAGAAAATATCAACTCATGTTACAAACGCCGCCATGATTCCAAAGAATAATTGCAATAAACAAGGACCCCCTGAGAAATGAATATATCTCAATTCCTAGGACAGGGAAATATAATATGAGAGAAAAACTTCCTAGGCAATTGTAACAAATCAATCCAAATTCAAAAACATAATACAGGGAAAAGTAGACAAGAAAATCATGTAGAAAAATATTGTATGTTAAATTATTTAAAAAAAGCATACATTTTTAAAAACAACATTAATTATACATTCCACAATTAAATTTACTCATTTCATTATTATTCAATACAATATACACAAATGTGTGAAGGTGGCAGTCTTTATCATTATTATCTATCGACGCGCATTCCGGCGTAGTCAAAACGCCTTTTTCAGGAGAAAAGCCCTGATATTACCTAAGAAATATAATGGAAAACATTCAGAATCTGGTAATTGCTTAGCATCATTCGTTATGTCATATTATAACTTTGGCATAGGTGATCTTATCCAAAATACAAATAAATATCAGTATTGAATTATCTAAAAACAATCAACAATACAATTTTGCAAAAAAGTTTTTGGTTAAAAAACATGATTCAACAACATGATTACAAGTACATACAAATTCCCTGAATCGATATAGTCAAATGTCACTAATAGCTTTTTAACATATAAACAACCAACATCTGAGTGCTCATATCAATTCATACTAGAAGAAAAAGCAGAAGGAAAGGCATGATATAATCAATTAATAAAAAAGAGAAACCCATTTAACCATAAAAGTTCGAAGGTCATAAATAAAAGAACACCACACTTACTTCATATATGAGGTTAAATCGCAGTAGTGTGTAGTTCGCTTTTTTAGATTAAAGGACAGACTTTAGGATTGGTCCATATATTTCTTCTATGCGTTCTGTAATGCAGTTAATAATGCACCAATGTACATATGATGAGAATCATGTGTATTAATGATAAAAATGTGAACATTCTAATGAAATAAATGCACTGAAGTCGATGACCACTTACATGAATATACGGATACTGCGACACACTTATGTAGGGTAATTTATTTAAAAACCACGAAAGCTAAAAACAAATGACAGGATCACGGCGATGTCCCAAAAAGAAGAACCTATGAATAAAGGAACATATATATTCTATAAGGGTCTATCACGGCTATATCACAGAATTTCCTAAGAAAACCTATAATAGACTCTAATATTATTACCTCATTATGCGGTCGTACGCGAAGAATGAAGACCTTTCTAAATGGACGGAGATTGTATGTTCGTACTGTCGATAAAAACAATAATGCCGGATTGAAGCAGATGGTGAAGCGAATAAAGAGCAGAACAAAAAAGGGGGAGGAATATAAAAAATTTCGGATATTATATATAAATAATGCATACAGGAGCACACTCCGTCTGGGATTAAAAAAAAACAATTACCATATATAGGTTCGGTAAGCGGCAACAACAGACGATATTCTGCGGTAGCGTATCCTCTAAAAGAAAGGCATCAGAGGATAGTCAATCTAAAAAGTAAATGGCCGGAAAAAAAATATTTAGTAAATTAAAACTGGCTCTAAGGTTAGAATCTACCGGTTGTGAGCGGGGCCAAAAAACTTACCTGATGTAATCCTTCCTGCTGACCGCAATATAGGGGCACCACGGGCCCTCTTGATGTGGCGTGTATAGATAAAAGCGCCAAAAGGAAGAAACGCCGAGTTTAAATCTCCAAGACAGCGGTCATGTGACAGCCTCTCGATCGCGCGTAACGTCAAAACACGTAATGACGTATCTATCTAGGATCAGTGCAGCGGGTCTGTCATCAATCTAATGGGTAACAGTGAGGACAGACTAACGCAAGAGGGAATCGCATTCAACTAAACTTAATTGAAATTAACAATCTAAACAAAGATTACTATTGTGAACCTAAATTAATAAATACAACTGGGATAATATTAGATTTGAAGCTAAAATGACGATGTAAATCCCCTCTAATAACGATATGAATTGTCGAAATGTCAATTAAATCTTTAGTTTATATTACAATAGTGAACGATAGAGACAAAGTCTCAAAGTACATAAATTGAAAATACTCGGGAATTGTCAATTTCTGTCAGTCAATCAGAATTAATACCACAGTCCGTTATAGACCGAATATTTCCATAAATTATTAGAATATACCTAAAAATCATAAACAGCTGTGGTGCTGTAAAATTATACCTAGAACACCGTACACAACTGTGGTGCTAGGTTGATAACAAAATTGTAACATTGTGGACTTCAATATAAAGATCTATATGGCCTATGACAATATAACAAGAACACCATATATAACTGTGGTGCTAGGTTGATAACAACATCGTAGCATTATAAACTTCAGCATAAAGATCTATAGGGTCTATAACGAATGTTATCAAAATCTTTAAATCATAAAAAAAGTCCATGAAATGATCCTATCATAATTCTAACAAGTATTGTGATCACGACAAAAATAGAAAAAATACATTCAGATGATGGCGTTCTCCCAAGGTATTTCGCTGTTGAGACCTTTAGTGAAGGTGTCAAAAAAGAAAATCCAAAACACCTTGCGTTTTTTGCGTATGTTTAGGCCTCCTTTGTTTTCAGGGGTTCTAATTCTCTCTAGAATTCTCCAACGTAATTCATCCGGTTTGTGATTGTGTTCTAAATAATGTTTTACCATGGGGGCTTGGATTTTCTTGGTGCGGATTGCTGAACGATGTTCAGTAATCCGGGTTTGGATCATTCTTGAGGTATTCCCTACGTATCCTAGGGAACAAGGGCATAAAATAAGGTAAATAGTATTCTTAGTTTTGCAGTTCCACATTTCTGTTGCATTTATTGTCTGACCATTATGTGTGAATGTCTCGCCTTCAATAATCTTATCACAAGATTTGCAATTGGAACATTTTGTTGTACCTTTAATAGGCATGCTACCATCTTATGATTTTTTTAATAAATCTTGGGCCATTGGCGTTATCAAAACGAGAGTGAACAATAAAATCTTTAATATTTCTGTTACGCCGATGGGCGTAAAGAGGCTTGAGTAATTTGGGGCCTTGAGTGTGGTTACTATTTAAAATATGCCAATTTGCATTAATTATTTGTTTGATTTTTGTATCAAGTGTAGAGTGTTTTGTGACACACACTAACTGCGAATTTTCTTTCATGACCTTAGATTTTAATAGATGGTCGAGGTCAAAAAATCTCGCTCTTTTGTAAGAGTCCCTCACCAGCCGGTGAGGGTATCCTCTATCTAGGAATTTTTTTCTCATTATAGCAGCCTGTCTATCATAATCAATAAGAATTTGTACAATTTCTTCTGACCCTAAGGAATTGGGAAAACAGGATGCCTTGTTTTTGATTTCTTGGATGAAAACTATTGAAGTGGAGCAAGGTATTCCTTGCAGTGGGCTTGATGAATAAATCCACTTCTAATTGTCCAGCCTGGTGTCTAATTAAAATATCCAGAAATTCAACTTGGTCTGTGCTTATACCTGCTGTGAATTTAAGGTTACTATCAGTTACGTTGAGCCAACTTAAAAATTCAGATGTGCATAAAGGGGGCTTTCCTTACACATGAATATTCTCGCACCAAACCAATGCACATGTGCAGTACCAAGCAAAGCTGGCTGTCTATAAGCCACACTGACAAAGCAAGTGACAGAGCATGATGAATAGCTTGCTTGCCCCAAAACATTTTAACATGCGCAGGCCACGTCACTGAAGTGCCTGAGTGTGGACTTCATCCTTAAAGGAGCAGGTCACACTCTGACACTAAACAAGACAACAACTGACAAACAATTCCCAAGTGTCCCAACTCTGACCAAGACCCATATTTGCCCCACCTTGCAACATCTCACCATTGTAAAGGCACCTAAATGAAAGGCTCACTGCCTGAAAGGGATAAGGGGCAGCAATATCAAAGCTGCTGGGGCGACTCACCCACAATGTAGGGCACACACACAAAAATCTGAGCTACTTAACATTGACTACAAGTTGGTACAAACTGCATCACTTTCACAACTTAACAGAGGACACAACTGGTGCCGCTTGTGTGTAGAAATTAGCCATTCGCATGTGTCATAGCTGTAAACTTTGAGTTGACAATGTACAACTACAACGCCACATCTATGATGTTGCACTAATATTCACTATCTGGCAACACAAATGCATCTCCTCCCAGACTGTCACAATGTATATTGTCATGCAGTCTGCTTGTAAACTTATCCAATGCATGTTCATACATGAAACACAGTTCAACTGCATTTCCCCATTACATTGCAGAGGGAGAAATATCACCTTCTGAACAGCAGCCTGTCCAACTCTTCGCTGATAAAGAATAGGAATTTGCCTCCATCAATACTGACACCCTCCAACAGCTGCTAGACTCACTCAGCACCCCATATCCAGGAGCAGGGCAATCCAGCAGTGTTGTGGAAACTCTAGCCCCTGAACAAGCCACCCAGCAGCAAGCACCTACCACCACAGCTGCCTCACAGGACCTTGAGGACCCACTACTGACATTTTAACGCTGTGCGGTAGAGGTCCAGCAGGAGATGGCTTATCAGGTGTGGGTGGGGTTTGACAACCTCGCGGCCAAACTTGATGCCATACGTGGGTGTCTGAGTCCTATTCAGGACTATCAACAGAACATCACAGACACCCACAGTCCGTTCCATGCTCTCCGACATTCCATGGCTGACATTGCTGGAGTCATGACTCAGAGACAAGAACAACTGTCCAATCAGAAAAACATAACACAACACATTCTAGGCATCATCAAAAATGTCAAGGGCATGGAAAGTGGGAATTGGAGTTGGTCCTTTTTTGGTAATTGGGGTTGGATTCCCCAGCAGCTGATTTATCTCATGGTGGTGTTGATATTATGCTGCATTCTTATTTGGTGTCTTCCCCTCTGTTGTTCTTATTGTGCCTATGTTTTCATGCCCAAACAGAAAATATCAACTCATGTTACAAACGCCGCCATGATTCCAAAGAATAATTGCAATAAACAAGGACCCCCTGAGAAATGAATATATCTCAATTCCTAGGACAGGGAAATATAATATGAGAGAAAAACTTCCTAGGCAATTGTAACAAATCAATCCAAATTCAAAAACATAATACAGGGAAAAGTAGACAAGAAAATCATGTAGAAAAATATTGTATGTTAAATTATTTAAAAAAAGCATACATTTTTAAAAACAACATTAATTATACATTCCACAATTAAATTTACTCATTTCATTATTATTCAATACAATATACACAAATGTGTGAAGGTGGCAGTCTTTATCATTATTATCTATCGACGCGCATTCCGGCGTAGTCAAAACGCCTTTTTCAGGAGAAAAGCCTCTGATATTACCTAAGAAATATAATGGAAAACATTCAGAATCTGGTAATTGCTTAGCATCATTCGTTATGTCATATTATAACTTTGGCATAGGTGATCTTATCCAAAATACAAATAAATATCAGTATTGAATTATCTAAAAACAATCAACAATACAATTTTGCAAAAAAGTTTTTGGTTAAAAAACATGATTCAACAACATGATTACAAGTACATACAAATTCCCTGAATCGATATAGTCAAATGTCACTAATAGCTTTTTAACATATAAACAACCAACATCTGAGTGCTCGTATCAATTCATACTAGAAGAAAAAGCAGAAGGAAAGGCATGATATAATCAATTAATAAAAAAGAGAAACCCATTTAACCATAAAAGTTCGAAGGTCATAAATAAAAGAACACCACACTTACTTCATATATGAGGTTAAATCGCAGTAGTGTGTAGTTCGCTTTTTTAGATTAAAGGACAGACTTTAGGATTGGTCCATATATTTCTTCTATGCGTTCTGTAATGCAGTTAATAATGCACCAATGTACATATGATGAGAATCATTTGTATTAATGATAAAAATATGAACATTCTAATGAAATAAATGCACTGAAGTCGATGACCACTTACATGAATATACGGATACTGCGACACACTTATGTAGGGTAATTTATTTAAAAACCACGAAAGCTAAAAACAAATGACAGGATCACGGCGATGTCCCAAAAAGAAGAACCTATGAATAAAGGAACATATATATTCTATAAGGGTCTATCACGGCTATATCACAGAATTTCCTAAGAAAACCTATAATAGACTCTAATATTATTACCTCATTATGCGGTCGTACGCGAAGAATGAAGACCTTTCTAAATGGACGGAGATTGTATGTTCGTACTGTCGATAAAAACAATAATGCCGGATTGAAGCAGATGGTGAAGCGAATAAAGAGCAGAACAAAAAAGGGGGAGGAATATAAAAAATTTCGGATATTATATATAAATAATGCATACAGGAGCACACTCCGTCTGGGATTAAAAAAAAACAATTACCATATATAGGTTCGGTAAGCGGCAACAACAGACGATATTCTGCGGTAGCGTATCCTCTAAAAGAAAGGCATCAGAGGATAGTCAATCTAAAAAGTAAATGGCCGGAAAAAAAATATTTAGTAAATTAAAACTGGCTCTAAGGTTAGAATCTACCGGTTGTGAGCGGGGCCAAAAAACTTACCTGATGTAATCCTTCCTGCTGACCGCAATATAGGGGCACCACGGGCCCTCTTGATGTGGCGTGTATAGATAAAAGCGCCAAAAGGAAGAAACGCCGAGTTTAAATCTCCAAGACAGCGGTCATGTGACAGCCTCTCGATCGCGCGTAACGTCAAAACACGTAATGACGTATCTATCTAGGATCAGTGCAGCGGGTCTGTCATCAATCTAATGGGTAACAGTGAGGACAGACTAACGCAAGAGGGAATCGCATTCAACTAAACTTAATTGAAATTAACAATCTAAACAAAGATTACTATTGTGAACCTAAATTAATAAATACAACTGGGATAATATTAGATTTGAAGCTAAAATGACGATGTAAATCCCCTCTAATAACGATATGAATTGTCGAAATGTCAATTAAATCTTTAGTTTATATTACAATAGTGAACGATAGAGACAAAGTCTCAAAGTACATAAATTGAAAATACTCGGGAATTGTCAATTTCTGTCAGTCAATCAGAATTAATACCACAGTCCGTTATAGACCGAATATTTCCATAAATTATTAGAATATACCTAAAAATCATAAACAGCTGTGGTGCTGTAAAATTATACCTAGAACACCGTACACAACTGTGGTGCTAGGTTGATAACAAAATTGTAACATTGTGGACTTCAATATAAAGATCTATATGGCCTATGACAATATAACAAGAACACCATATATAACTGTGGTGCTAGGTTGATAACAACATCGTAGCATTATAAACTTCAGCATAAAGATCTATACGGTCTATAACGAATTTTATCAAAATCTTTAAATCATAAAAAAAGTCCATGAAATGATCCTATCATAATTCTAACAAGTATTGTGATCACGACAAAAATAGAAAAAATACATTCAGATGATGGCGTTCTCCCAAGGTATTTCGCTGTTGAGACCTTTAGTGAAGGTGTCAAAAAAGAAAATCCAAAACACCTTGCGTTTTTTGCGTATGTTTAGGCCTCCTTTGTTTTCAGGGGTTCTAATTCTCTCTAGAATTCTCCAACGTAATTCATCCGGTTTGTGATTGTGTTCTAAATAATGTTTTACCATGGGGGCTTGGATTTTCTTGGTGCGGATTGCTGAACGATGTTCAGTAATCCGGGTTTGGATCATTCTTGAGGTATTCCCTACGTATCCTAGGGAACAAGGGCATAAAATAAGGTAAATAGTATTCTTAGTTTTGCAGTTCCACATTTCTGTTGCATTTATTGTCTGACCATTATGTGTGAATGTCTCGCCTTCAATAATCTTATCACAAGATTTGCAATTGGAACATTTTGTTGTACCTTTAATAGGCATGCTACCATCTTATGATTTTTTTAATAAATCTTGGGCCATTGGCGTTATCAAAACGAGAGTGAACAATAAAATCTTTAATATTTCTGTTACGCCGATGGGCGTAAAGAGGCTTGAGTAATTTGGGGCCTTGAGTGTGGTTACTATTTAAAATATGCCAATTTGCATTAATTATTTGTTTGATTTTTGTATCAAGTGTAGAGTGTTTTGTGACACACACTAACTGCGAATTTTCTTTCATGACCTTAGATTTTAATAGATGGTCGAGGTCAAAAAATCTCGCTCTTTTGTAAGAGTCCCTCACCAGCCGGTGAGGGTATCCTCTATCTAGGAATTTTTTTCTCATTATAGCAGCCTGTCTATCATAATCAATAAGAATTTGTACAATTTCTTCTGACCCTAAGGAATTGGGAAAACAGGATGCCTTGTTTTTGATTTCTTGGATGAAAACTATTGAAGTGGAGCAAGGTATTCCTTGCAGTGGGCTTGATGAATAAATCCACTTCTAATTGTCCAGCCTGGTGTCTAATTAAAATATCCAGAAATTCAACTTGGTCTGTGCTTATACCTGCTGTGAATTTAAGGTTACTATCAGTTACGTTGAGCCAACTTAAAAATTCAGATGTGCATAAAGGGGGCTTTCCTTACACATGAATATTCTCGCACCAAACCAATGCACATGTGCAGTACCAAGCAAAGCTGGCTGTCTATAAGCCACACTGACAAAGCAAGTGACAGAGCATGATGAATAGCTTGCTTGCCCCAAAACATTTTAACATGCGCAGGCCACGTCACTGAAGTGCCTGAGTGTGGACTTCATCCTTAAAGGAGCAGGTCACACTCTGACACTAAACAAGACAACAACTGACAAACAATTCCCAAGTGTCCCAACTCTGACCAAGACCCATATTTGCCCCACCTTGCAACATCTCACCATTGTAAAGGCACCTAAATGAAAGGCTCACTGCCTGAAAGGGATAAGGGGCAGCAATATCAAAGCTGCTGGGGCGACTCACCCACAATGTAGGGCACACACACAAAAATCTGAGCTACTTAACATTGACTACAAGTTGGTACAAACTGCATCACTTTCACAACTTAACAGAGGACACAACTGGTGCCGCTTGTGTGTAGAAATTAGCCATTCGCATGTGTCATAGCTGTAAACTTTGAGTTGACAATGTACAACTACAACGCCACATCTATGATGTTGCACTAATATTCACTATCTGGCAACACAAATGCATCTCCTCCCAGACTGTCACAATGTATATTGTCATGCAGTCTGCTTGTAAACTTATCCAATGCATGTTCATACATGAAACACAGTTCAACTGCATTTCCCCATTACATTGCAGAGGGAGAAATATCACCTTCTGAACAGCAGCCTGTCCAACTCTTCGCTGATAAAGAATAGGAATTTGCCTCCATCAATACTGACACCCTCCAACAGCTGCTAGACTCACTCAGCACCCCATATCCAGGAGCAGGGCAATCCAGCAGTGTTGTGGAAACTCTAGCCCCTGAACAAGCCACCCAGCAGCAAGCACCTACCACCACAGCTGCCTCACAGGACCTTGAGGACCCACTACTGACATTTTAACGCTGTGCGGTAGAGGTCCAGCAGGAGATGGCTTATCAGGTGTGGGTGGGGTTTGACAACCTCGCGGCCAAACTTGATGCCATACGTGGGTGTCTGAGTCCTATTCAGGACTATCAACAGAACATCACAGACACCCACAGTCCGTTCCATGCTCTCCGACATTCCATGGCTGACATTGCTGGAGTCATGACTCAGAGACAAGAACAACTGTCCAATCAGAAAAACATAACACAACACATTCTAGGCATCATCAAAAATGTCAAGGGCATGGAAAGTGGGAATTGGAGTTGGTCCTTTTTTGGTAATTGGGGTTGGATTCCCCAGCAGCTGATTTATCTCATAGTGGTGTTGATATTATGCTGCATTCTTATTTGGTGTCTTCCCCTCTGTTGTTCTTATTGTGCCTATGTTTTCATGCCCAAACAGAAAATATCAACTCATGTTACAAACGCCGCCATGATTCCAAAGAATAATTGCAATAAACAAGGACCCCCTGAGAAATGAATATATCTCAATTCCTAGGACAGGGAAATATAATATGAGAGAAAAACTTCCTAGGCAATTGTAACAAATCAATCCAAATTCAAAAACATAATACAGGGAAAAGTAGACAAGAAAATCATGTAGAAAAATATTGTATGTTAAATTATTTAAAAAAAGCATACATTTTTAAAAACAACATTAATTATACATTCCACAATTAAATTTACTCATTTCATTATTATTCAATACAATATACACAAATGTGTGAAGGTGGCAGTCTTTATCATTATTATCTATCGACGCGCATTCCGGCGTAGTCAAAACGCCTTTTTCAGGAGAAAAGCCCCTGATATTACCTAAGAAATATAATGGAAAACATTCAGAATCTGGTAATTGCTTAGCATCATTCGTTATGTCATATTATAACTTTGGCATAGGTGATCTTATCCAAAATACAAATAAATATCAGTATTGAATTATCTAAAAACAATCAACAATACAATTTTGCAAAAAAGTTTTTGGTTAAAAAACATGATTCAACAACATGATTACAAGTACATACAAATTCCCTGAATCGATATAGTCAAATGTCACTAATAGCTTTTTAACATATAAACAACCAACATCTGAGTGCTCATATCAATTCATACTAGAAGAAAAAGCAGAAGGAAAGGCATGATATAATCAATTAATAAAAAAGAGAAACCCATTTAACCATAAAAGTTCGAAGGTCATAAATAAAAGAACACCACACTTACTTCATATATGAGGTTAAATCGCAGTAGTGTGTAGTTCGCTTTTTTAGATTAAAGGACAGACTTTAGGATTGGTCCATATATTTCTTCTATGCGTTCTGTAATGCAGTTAATAATGCACCAATGTACATATGATGAGAATCATGTGTATTAATGATAAAAATGTGAACATTCTAATGAAATAAATGCACTGAAGTCGATGACCACTTACATGAATATACGGATACTGCGACACACTTATGTAGGGTAATTTATTTAAAAACCACGAAAGCTAAAAACAAATGACAGGATCACGGCGATGTCCCAAAAAGAAGAACCTATGAATAAAGGAACATATATATTCTATAAGGGTCTATCACGGCTATATCACAGAATTTCCTAAGAAAACCTATAATAGACTCTAATATTATTACCTCATTATGCGGTCGTACGCGAAGAATGAAGACCTTTCTAAATGGACGGAGATTGTATGTTCGTACTGTCGATAAAAACAATAATGCCGGATTGAAGCAGATGGTGAAGCGAATAAAGAGCAGAACAAAAAAGGGGGAGGAATATAAAAAATTTCGGATATTATATATAAATAATGCATACAGGAGCACACTCCGTCTGGGATTAAAAAAAAACAATTACCATATATAGGTTCGGTAAGCGGCAACAACAGACGATATTCTGCGGTAGCGTATCCTCTAAAAGAAAGGCATCAGAGGATAGTCAATCTAAAAAGTAAATGGCCGGAAAAAAAATATTTAGTAAATTAAAACTGGCTCTAAGGTTAGAATCTACCGGTTGTGAGCGGGGCCAAAAAACTTACCTGATGTAATCCTTCCTGCTGACCGCAATATAGGGGCACCACGGGCCCTCTTGATGTGGCGTGTATAGATAAAAGCGCCAAAAGGAAGAAACGCCGAGTTTAAATCTCCAAGACAGCGGTCATGTGACAGCCTCTCGATCGCGCGTAACGTCAAAACACGTAATGACGTATCTATCTAGGATCAGTGCAGCGGGTCTGTCATCAATCTAATGGGTAACAGTGAGGACAGACTAACGCAAGAGGGAATCGCATTCAACTAAACTTAATTGAAATTAACAATCTAAACAAAGATTACTATTGTGAACCTAAATTAATAAATACAACTGGGATAATATTAGATTTGAAGCTAAAATGACGATGTAAATCCCCTCTAATAACGATATGAATTGTCGAAATGTCAATTAAATCTTTAGTTTATATTACAATAGTGAACGATAGAGACAAAGTCTCAAAGTACATAAATTGAAAATACTCGGGAATTGTCAATTTCTGTCAGTCAATCAGAATTAATACCACAGTCCGTTATAGACCGAATATTTCCATAAATTATTAGAATATACCTAAAAATCATAAACAGCTGTGGTGCTGTAAAATTATACCTAGAACACCGTACACAACTGTGGTGCTAGGTTGATAACAAAATTGTAACATTGTGGACTTCAATATAAAGATCTATATGGCCTATGACAATATAACAAGAACACCATATATAACTGTGGTGCTAGGTTGATAACAACATCGTAGCATTATAAACTTCAGCATAAAGATCTATAGGGTCTATAACGAATGTTATCAAAATCTTTAAATCATAAAAAAAGTCCATGAAATGATCCTATCATAATTCTAACAAGTATTGTGATCACGACAAAAATAGAAAAAATACATTCAGATGATGGCGTTCTCCCAAGGTATTTCGCTGTTGAGACCTTTAGTGAAGGTGTCAAAAAAGAAAATCCAAAACACCTTGCGTTTTTTGCGTATGTTTAGGCCTCCTTTGTTTTCAGGGGTTCTAATTCTCTCTAGAATTCTCCAACGTAATTCATCCGGTTTGTGATTGTGTTCTAAATAATGTTTTACCATGGGGGCTTGGATTTTCTTGGTGCGGATTGCTGAACGATGTTCAGTAATCCGGGTTTGGATCATTCTTGAGGTATTCCCTACGTATCCTAGGGAACAAGGGCATAAAATAAGGTAAATAGTATTCTTAGTTTTGCAGTTCCACATTTCTGTTGCATTTATTGTCTGACCATTATGTGTGAATGTCTCGCCTTCAATAATCTTATCACAAGATTTGCAATTGGAACATTTTGTTGTACCTTTAATAGGCATGCTACCATCTTATGATTTTTTTAATAAATCTTGGGCCATTGGCGTTATCAAAACGAGAGTGAACAATAAAATCTTTAATATTTCTGTTACGCCGATGGGCGTAAAGAGGCTTGAGTAATTTGGGGCCTTGAGTGTGGTTACTATTTAAAATATGCCAATTTGCATTAATTATTTGTTTGATTTTTGTATCAAGTGTAGAGTGTTTTGTGACACACACTAACTGCGAATTTTCTTTCATGACCTTAGATTTTAATAGATGGTCGAGGTCAAAAAATCTCGCTCTTTTGTAAGAGTCCCTCACCAGCCGGTGAGGGTATCCTCTATCTAGGAATTTTTTTCTCATTATAGCAGCCTGTCTATCATAATCAATAAGAATTTGTACAATTTCTTCTGACCCTAAGGAATTGGGAAAACAGGATGCCTTGTTTTTGATTTCTTGGATGAAAACTATTGAAGTGGAGCAAGGTATTCCTTGCAGTGGGCTTGATGAATAAATCCACTTCTAATTGTCCAGCCTGGTGTCTAATTAAAATATCCAGAAATTCAACTTGGTCTGTGCTTATACCTGCTGTGAATTTAAGGTTACTATCAGTTACGTTGAGCCAACTTAAAAATTCAGATGTGCATAAAGGGGGCTTTCCTTACACATGAATATTCTCGCACCAAACCAATGCACATGTGCAGTACCAAGCAAAGCTGGCTGTCTATAAGCCACACTGACAAAGCAAGTGACAGAGCATGATGAATAGCTTGCTTGCCCCAAAACATTTTAACATGCGCAGGCCACGTCACTGAAGTGCCTGAGTGTGGACTTCATCCTTAAAGGAGCAGGTCACACTCTGACACTAAACAAGACAACAACTGACAAACAATTCCCAAGTGTCCCAACTCTGACCAAGACCCATATTTGCCCCACCTTGCAACATCTCACCATTGTAAAGGCACCTAAATGAAAGGCTCACTGCCTGAAAGGGATAAGGGGCAGCAATATCAAAGCTGCTGGGGCGACTCACCCACAATGTAGGGCACACACACAAAAATCTGAGCTACTTAACATTGACTACAAGTTGGTACAAACTGCATCACTTTCACAACTTAACAGAGGACACAACTGGTGCCGCTTGTGTGTAGAAATTAGCCATTCGCATGTGTCATAGCTGTAAACTTTGAGTTGACAATGTACAACTACAACGCCACATCTATGATGTTGCACTAATATTCACTATCTGGCAACACAAATGCATCTCCTCCCAGACTGTCACAATGTATATTGTCATGCAGTCTGCTTGTAAACTTATCCAATGCATGTTCATACATGAAACACAGTTCAACTGCATTTCCCCATTACATTGCAGAGGGAGAAATATCACCTTCTGAACAGCAGCCTGTCCAACTCTTCGCTGATAAAGAATAGGAATTTGCCTCCATCAATACTGACACCCTCCAACAGCTGCTAGACTCACTCAGCACCCCAGATCCAGGAGCAGGGCAATCCAGCAGTGTTGTGGAAACTCTAGCCCCTGAACAAGCCACCCAGCAGCAAGCACCTACCACCACAGCTGCCTCACAGGACCTTGAGGACCCACTACTGACATTTTAACGCTGTGCGGTAGAGGTCCAGCAGGAGATGGCTTATCAGGTGTGGGTGGGGTTTGACAACCTCGCGGCCAAACTTGATGCCATACGTGGGTGTCTGAGTCCTATTCAGGACTATCAACAGAACATCACAGACACCCACAGTCCGTTCCATGCTCTCCGACATTCCATGGCTGACATTGCTGGAGTCATGACTCAGAGACAAGAACAACTGTCCAATCAGAAAAACATAACACAACACATTCTAGGCATCATCAAAAATGTCAAGGGCATGGAAAGTGGGAATTGGAGTTGGTCCTTTTTTGGTAATTGGGGTTGGATTCCCCAGCAGCTGATTTATCTCATGGTGGTGTTGATATTATGCTGCATTCTTATTTGGTGTCTTCCCCTCTGTTGTTCTTATTGTGCCTATGTTTTCATGCCCAAACAGAAAATATCAACTCATGTTACAAACGCCGCCATGATTCCAAAGAATAATTGCAATAAACAAGGACCCCCTGAGAAATGAATATATCTCAATTCCTAGGACAGGGAAATATAATATGAGAGAAAAACTTCCTAGGCAATTGTAACAAATCAATCCAAATTCAAAAACATAATACAGGGAAAAGTAGACAAGAAAATCATGTAGAAAAATATTGTATGTTAAATTATTTAAAAAAAGCATACATTTTTAAAAACAACATTAATTATACATTCCACAATTAAATTTACTCATTTCATTATTATTCAATACAATATACACAAATGTGTGAAGGTGGCAGTCTTTATCATTATTATCTATCGACGCGCATTCCGGCGTAGTCAAAACGCCTTTTTCAGGAGAAAAGCCCCTGATATTACCTAAGAAATATAATGGAAAACATTCAGAATCTGGTAATTGCTTAGCATCATTCGTTATGTCATATTATAACTTTGGCATAGGTGATCTTATCCAAAATACAAATAAATATCAGTATTGAATTATCTAAAAACAATCAACAATACAATTTTGCAAAAAAGTTTTTGGTTAAAAAACATGATTCAACAACATGATTACAAGTACATACAAATTCCCTGAATCGATATAGTCAAATGTCACTAATAGCTTTTTAACATATAAACAACCAACATCTGAGTGCTCGTATCAATTCATACTAGAAGAAAAAGCAGAAGGAAAGGCATGATATAATCAATTAATAAAAAAGAGAAACCCATTTAACCATAAAAGTTCGAAGGTCATAAATAAAAGAACACCACACTTACTTCATATATGAGGTTAAATCGCAGTAGTGTGTAGTTCGCTTTTTTAGATTAAAGGACAGACTTTAGGATTGGTCCATATATTTCTTCTATGCGTTCTGTAATGCAGTTAATAATGCACCAATGTACATATGATGAGAATCATTTGTATTAATGATAAAAATATGAACATTCTAATGAAATAAATGCACTGAAGTCGATGACCACTTACATGAATATACGGATACTGCGACACACTTATGTAGGGTAATTTATTTAAAAACCACGAAAGCTAAAAACAAATGACAGGATCACGGCGATGTCCCAAAAAGAAGAACCTATGAATAAAGGAACATATATATTCTATAAGGGTCTATCACGGCTATATCACAGAATTTCCTAAGAAAACCTATAATAGACTCTAATATTATTACCTCATTATGCGGTCGTACGCGAAGAATGAAGACCTTTCTAAATGGACGGAGATTGTATGTTCGTACTGTCGATAAAAACAATAATGCCGGATTGAAGCAGATGGTGAAGCGAATAAAGAGCAGAACAAAAAAGGGGGAGGAATATAAAAAATTTCGGATATTATATATAAATAATGCATACAGGAGCACACTCCGTCTGGGATTAAAAAAAAACAATTACCATATATAGGTTCGGTAAGCGGCAACAACAGACGATATTCTGCGGTAGCGTATCCTCTAAAAGAAAGGCATCAGAGGATAGTCAATCTAAAAAGTAAATGGCCGGAAAAAAAATATTTAGTAAATTAAAACTGGCTCTAAGGTTAGAATCTACCGGTTGTGAGCGGGGCCAAAAAACTTAACTGATGTAATCCTTCCTGCTGACCGCAATATAGGGGCACCACGGGCCCTCTTGATGTGGCGTGTATAGATAAAAGCGCCAAAAGGAAGAAACGCCGAGTTTAAATCTCCAAGACAGCGGTCATGTGACAGCCTCTCGATCGCGCGTAACGTCAAAACACGTAATGACGTATCTATCTAGGATCAGTGCAGCGGGTCTGTCATCAATCTAATGGGTAACAGTGAGGACAGACTAACGCAAGAGGGAATCGCATTCAACTAAACTTAATTGAAATTAACAATCTAAACAAAGATTACTATTGTGAACCTAAATTAATAAATACAACTGGGATAATATTAGATTTGAAGCTAAAATGACGATGTAAATCCCCTCTAATAACGATATGAATTGTCGAAATGTCAATTAAATCTTTAGTTTATATTACAATAGTGAACGATAGAGACAAAGTCTCAAAGTACATAAATTGAAAATACTCGGGAATTGTCAATTTCTGTCAGTCAATCAGAATTAATACCACAGTCCGTTATAGACCGAATATTTCCATAAATTATTAGAATATACCTAAAAATCATAAACAGCTGTGGTGCTGTAAAATTATACCTAGAACACCGTACACAACTGTGGTGCTAGGTTGATAACAAAATTGTAACATTGTGGACTTCAATATAAAGATCTATATGGCCTATGACAATATAACAAGAACACCATATATAACTGTGGTGCTAGGTTGATAACAACATCGTAGCATTATAAACTTCAGCATAAAGATCTATACGGTCTATAACGAATTTTATCAAAATCTTTAAATCATAAAAAAAGTCCATGAAATGATCCTATCATAATTCTAACAAGTATTGTGATCACGACAAAAATAGAAAAAATACATTCAGATGATGGCGTTCTCCCAAGGTATTTCGCTGTTGAGACCTTTAGTGAAGGTGTCAAAAAAGAAAATCCAAAACACCTTGCGTTTTTTGCGTATGTTTAGGCCTCCTTTGTTTTCAGGGGTTCTAATTCTCTCTAGAATTCTCCAACGTAATTCATCCGGTTTGTGATTGTGTTCTAAATAATGTTTTACCATGGGGGCTTGGATTTTCTTGGTGCGGATTGCTGAACGATGTTCAGTAATCCGGGTTTGGATCATTCTTGAGGTATTCCCTACGTATCCTAGGGAACAAGGGCATAAAATAAGGTAAATAGTATTCTTAGTTTTGCAGTTCCACATTTCTGTTGCATTTATTGTCTGACCATTATGTGTGAATGTCTCGCCTTCAATAATCTTATCACAAGATTTGCAATTGGAACATTTTGTTGTACCTTTAATAGGCATGCTACCATCTTATGATTTTTTTAATAAATCTTGGGCCATTGGCGTTATCAAAACGAGAGTGAACAATAAAATCTTTAATATTTCTGTTACGCCGATGGGCGTAAAGAGGCTTGAGTAATTTGGGGCCTTGAGTGTGGTTACTATTTAAAATATGCCAATTTGCATTAATTATTTGTTTGATTTTTGTATCAAGTGTAGAGTGTTTTGTGACACACACTAACTGCGAATTTTCTTTCATGACCTTAGATTTTAATAGATGGTCGAGGTCAAAAAATCTCGCTCTTTTGTAAGAGTCCCTCACCAGCCGGTGAGGGTATCCTCTATCTAGGAATTTTTTTCTCATTATAGCAGCCTGTCTATCATAATCAATAAGAATTTGTACAATTTCTTCTGACCCTAAGGAATTGGGAAAACAGGATGCCTTGTTTTTGATTTCTTGGATGAAAACTATTGAAGTGGAGCAAGGTATTCCTTGCAGTGGGCTTGATGAATAAATCCACTTCTAATTGTCCAGCCTGGTGTCTAATTAAAATATCCAGAAATTCAACTTGGTCTGTGCTTATACCTGCTGTGAATTTAAGGTTACTATCAGTTACGTTGAGCCAACTTAAAAATTCAGATGTGCATAAAGGGGGCTTTCCTTACACATGAATATTCTCGCACCAAACCAATGCACATGTGCAGTACCAAGCAAAGCTGGCTGTCTATAAGCCACACTGACAAAGCAAGTGACAGAGCATGATGAATAGCTTGCTTGCCCCAAAACATTTTAACATGCGCAGGCCACGTCACTGAAGTGCCTGAGTGTGGACTTCATCCTTAAAGGAGCAGGTCACACTCTGACACTAAACAAGACAACAACTGACAAACAATTCCCAAGTGTCCCAACTCTGACCAAGACCCATATTTGCCCCACCTTGCAACATCTCACCATTGTAAAGGCACCTACATGAAAGGCTCACTGCCTGAAAGGGATAAGGGGCAGCAATATCAAAGCTGCTGGGGCGACTCACCCACAATGTAGGGCACACACACAAAAATCTGAGCTACTTAACATTGACTACAAGTTGGTACAAACTGCATCACTTTCACAACTTAACAGAGGACACAACTGGTGCCGCTTGTGTGTAGAAATTAGCCATTCGCATGTGTCATAGCTGTAAACTTTGAGTTGACAATGTACAACTACAACGCCACATCTATGATGTTGCACTAATATTCACTATCTGGCAACACAAATGCATCTCCTCCCAGACTGTCACAATGTATATTGTCATGCAGTCTGCTTGTAAACTTATCCAATGCATGTTCATACATGAAACACAGTTCAACTGCATTTCCCCATTACATTGCAGAGGGAGAAATATCACCTTCTGAACAGCAGCCTGTCCAACTCTTCGCTGATAAAGAATAGGAATTTGCCTCCATCAATACTGACACCCTCCAACAGCTGCTAGACTCACTCAGCACCCCATATCCAGGAGCAGGGCAATCCAGCAGTGTTGTGGAAACTCTAGCCCCTGAACAAGCCACCCAGCAGCAAGCACCTACCACCACAGCTGCCTCACAGGACCTTGAGGACCCACTACTGACATTTTAACGCTGTGCGGTAGAGGTCCAGCAGGAGATGGCTTATCAGGTGTGGGTGGGGTTTGACAACCTCGCGGCCAAACTTGATGCCATACGTGGGTGTCTGAGTCCTATTCAGGACTATCAACAGAACATCACAGACACCCACAGTCCGTTCCATGCTCTCCGACATTCCATGGCTGACATTGCTGGAGTCATGACTCAGAGACAAGAACAACTGTCCAATCAGAAAAACATAACACAACACATTCTAGGCATCATCAAAAATGTCAAGGGCATGGAAAGTGGGAATTGGAGTTGGTCCTTTTTTGGTAATTGGGGTTGGATTCCCCAGCAGCTGATTTATCTCATATTGGTGTTGATATTATGCTGCATTCTTATTTGGTGTCTTCCCCTCTGTTGTTCTTATTGTGCCTATGTTTTCATGCCCAAACAGAAAATATCAACTCATGTTACAAACGCCGCCATGATTCCAAAGAATAATTGCAATAAACAAGGACCCCCTGAGAAATGAATATATCTCAATTCCTAGGACAGGGAAATATAATATGAGAGAAAAACTTCCTAGGCAATTGTAACAAATCAATCCAAATTCAAAAACATAATACAGGGAAAAGTAGACAAGAAAATCATGTAGAAAAATATTGTATGTTAAATTATTAAAAAAAAGCATACATTTTTAAAAACAACATTAATTATACATTCCACAATTAAATTTACTCATTTCATTATTATTCAATACAATATACACAAATGTGTGAAGGTGGCAGTCTTTATCATTATTATCTATCGACGCGCATTCCGGCGTAGTCAAAACGCCTTTTTCAGGAGAAAAGCCCCTGATATTACCTAAGAAATATAATGGAAAACATTCAGAATCTGGTAATTGCTTAGCATCATTCGTTATGTCATATTATAACTTTGGCATAGGTGATCTTATCCAAAATACAAATAAATATCAGTATTGAATTATCTAAAAACAATCAACAATACAATTTTGCAAAAAAGTTTTTGGTTAAAAAACATGATTCAACAACATGATTACAAGTACATACAAATTCCCTGAATCGATATAGTCAAATGTCACTAATAGCTTTTTAACATAAAAACAACCAACATCTGAGTGCTCGTATCAATTCATACTAGAAGAAAAAGCAGAAGGAAAGGCATGATATAATCAATTAATAAAAAAGAGAAACCCATTTAACCATAAAAGTTCGAGGGTCATAAATAAAAGAACACCACACTTACTTCATATATGAGGTTAAATCGCAGTAGTGTGTAGTTCGCTTTTTTAGATTAAAGGACAGACTTTAGGATTGGTCCATATATTTCTTCTATGCGTTCTGTAATGCAGTTAATAATGCACCAATGTACATATGATGAGAATCATTTGTATTAATGATAAAAATGTGAACATTCTAATGAAATAAATGCACTGAAGTCGATGACCACTTACATGAATATACGGATACTGCGACACACTTATGTAGGGTAATTTATTTAAAAACCACGAAAGCTAAAAACAAATGACAGGATCACGGCGATGTCCCAAAAAGAAGAACCTATGAATAAAGGAACATATATATTCTATAAGGGTCTATCACGGCTATATCACAGAATTTCCTAAGAAAACCTATAATAGACTCTAATATTATTACCTCATTATGCGGTCGTATGCGAAGAATGAAGACCTTTCTAAATGGACGGAGATTGTATGTTCGTACTGTCGATAAAAACAATAATGCCGGATTGAAGCAGATGGTGAAGCGAATAAAGAGCAGAACAAAAAAGGGGGAGGAATATAAAAAAATTCGGATATTATATATAAATAATGCATACAGGAGCACACTCCGTCTGGGATTAAAAAAAAACAATTACCATATATAGGTTCGGTAAGCGGCAACAACAGACGATATTCTGCGGTAGCGTATCCTCTAAAAGAAAGGCATCAGAGGATAGTCAATCTAAAAAGTAAATGGCCGGAAAAAAAATATTTAGTAAATTAAAACTGGCTCTAAGGTTAGAATCTACCGGTTGTGAGCGGGGCCAAAAAACTTACCTGATGTAATCCTTCCTGCTGACCGCAATATAGGGGCACCACGGGCCCTCTTGATGTGGCGTGTATAGATAAAAGCGCCAAAAGGAAGAAACGCCGAGTTTAAATCTCCAAGACAGCGGTCATGTGACAGCCTCTCGATCGCGCGTAACGTCAAAACACGTAATGACGTATCTATCTAGGATCAGTGCAGCGGGTCTGTCATCAATCTAATGGGTAACAGTGAGGACAGACTAACGCAAGAGGGAATCGCATTCAACTAAACTTAATTGAAATTAACAATCTAAACAAAGATTACTATTGTGAACCTAAATTAATAAATACAACTGGGATAATATTAGATTTGAAGCTAAAATGACGATGTAAATCCCCTCTAATAACGATATGAATTGTCGAAATGTCAATTAAATCTTTAGTTTATATTACAATAGTGAACGATAGAGACAAAGTCTCAAAGTACATAAATTGAAAATACTCGGGAATTGTCAATTTCTGTCAGTCAATCAGAATTAATACCACAGTCCGTTATAGACCGAATATTTCCATAAATTATTAGAATATACCTAAAAATCATAAACAGCTGTGGTGCTGTAAAATTATACCTAGAACACCGTACACAACTGTGGTGCTAGGTTGATAACAAAATTGTAACATTGTGGACTTCAATATAAAGATCTATATGGCCTATGACAATATAACAAGAACACCATATATAACTGTGGTGCTAGGTTGATAACAACATTGTAGCATTATAAACTTCAGCATAAAGATCTATAGGGTCTATAACAAATTTTATCAACATCTTTAAATCATAAAAAAGTCCATGAAATGATCCTATCATAATTCTAACAAGTATTGTGATCACGACAAAAATAGAAAAAATACATTCAGATGATGGCGTTCTCCCAAGGTATTTCGCTGTTGAGACCTTTAGTGAAGGTGTCAAAAAAGAAAATCCAAAACACCTTGCGTTTTTTGCGTATGTTTAGGCCTCCTTTGTTTTCAGGGGTTCTAATTCTCTCTAGAATTCTCCAACGTAATTCATCCGGTTTGTGATTGTGTTCTAAATAATGTTTTACCATGGGGGCTTGGATTTTCTTGGTGCGGATTGCTGAACGATGTTCAGTAATCCGGGTTTGGATCATTCTTGAGGTATTCCCTACGTATCCTAGGGAACAAGGGCATAAAATAAGGTAAATAGTATTCTTAGTTTTGCAGTTCCACATTTCTGTTGCATTTATTGTCTGACCATTATGTGTGAATGTCTCGCCTTCAATAATCTTATCACAAGATTTGCAATTGGAACATTTTGTTGTACCTTTAATAGGCATGCTACCATCTTATGATTTTTTTAATAAATCTTGGGCCATTGGCGTTATCAAAACGAGAGTGAACAATAAAATCTTTAATATTTCTGTTACGCCGATGGGCGTAAAGAGGCTTGAGTAATTTGGGGCCTTGAGTGTGGTTACTATTTAAAATATGCCAATTTGCATTAATTATTTGTTTGATTTTTGTATCAAGTGCAGAGTGTTTTGTGACACACACTAACTGCGAATTTTCTTTCATGACCTTAGATTTTAATAGATGGTCGAGGTCAAAAAATCTCGCTCTTTTGTAAGAGTCCCTCACCAGCCGGTGAGGGTATCCTCTATCTAGGAATTTTTTTCTCATTATAGCAGCCTGTCTATCATAATCAATAAGAATTTGTACAATTTCTTCTGACCCTAAGGAATTGGGAAAACAGGATGCCTTGTTTTTGATTTCTTGGATGAAAACTATTGAAGTGGAGCAAGATATTCCTTGCAGTGGGCTTGATGAATAAATCCACTTCTAATTGTCCAGCCTGGTGTCTAATTAAAATATCCAGAAATTCAACTTGGTCTGTGCTTATACCTGCTGTGAATTTAAGGTTACTATCAGTTACGTTGAGCCAACTTAAAAATTCAGATAAAGAATCTCTCCCATTGGTCCAGATAAAAAAGATATCATCAATATATCTGGACCAATGGGAGACCGATTCGAAAAAAGGTGCTTTCTCATTGTGAATTAATTTCTCCTCAAAGGCTGCCATGTAAATATTAGCAACAGAGGGCGCCACTGAAGCGCCCATGCTAACACCCTTCATTTAACGATAAAGGGTAGAGTCGAATTAAAAAATATTTTCTCTTAATACAATGTGCAAACAGGATAAGATAAACGTTTTTGGGCATATCACATTGTATTTATCGATGAACCAATCTGTTTCTTCCATAGCTTCCTTCAAGGGAATGTTACTATACAATGATTCAACATCAAGTGTCACTAGTATATCATTATGGGAATGGAATTTCATATGTTCCACTTTGTTGATCATGTCCCCAGTATCTTTTATATAGCTAGGAATTTTAGGGATATGAGGACGTCAATGATGATCAACAAACTTAGATAAAGGCTCAGTAACAGTGCCAATAGTGGACACTATTGGTCTGTAAGGAGGATCTATGGTATTTTTATGTATTTTCGGCATACCATATATGCATGCTGTTTTGCCTTTGTTATTATTTAGGAAATCATATTCTTTTACAGTTATCTCATTAGCGACCAATGCTTGATGCGTAAGAGTTTGGATAAGTTTAACAATTTTATTTAAAGGGTTGGACCCTATTTTAGAGTAACATGTTTCATTACTCAACACGAGGTTCATTTTATGTGCATAGTCAATAGTATCAACAACAACTATGCTCCATCCCTTTTCGCAACTCGTTATAACTAAATCTTTATTATGAGCAAGATCATTTAAAGTCTTAAATTCTTCTCTATTTAGATTGTAAAGGGGCTTTGGGATAAAACGTAGTGCTTGTTCTAGTTTTTGAAGTACCACCAACTCAAAGGTAGCTACCTCTGGACCTAATTGTTCTAGGGACGGAATGACATTGATGATCTAATGCATATTGATGAAGGAATATTTGAGGATTCCTACCTGCTTGCTGTACCCCTCTCTAGTGATGAGTCTATGGAGTGCTCATAATTTCATTTTATGTGCATTTTGCTTCTTATGTCTCATTGATTTTTCGATATGTTGCTCTTGTTTTAGTATTTTCACACACATATATCAGTTGTATTTCTTTTTGCTTGTTCGAACATTTTCTTAGCGCATGCTAAAAGGAGGGTTTGCTAGATTAAGGCCCGTAGAAATCTTATGTAATGTTATGTTTTAGTTAGCATTCGCTGCACCATTTTCTCTTTCAGGCAGCATTTTGTGCTACTCGAAACTGATCTTCTTTATTTCTGAGGAAATGCCCTTTTCTAAGTTTCATTTCTGAAATGTTAAGTATTGCTTCAGTAATGAGTAAACTGTTCATGTCAACGGATAGCTCTCTGAATACATAGAGGCCCTCTCCCACTTGTCTGGTGGCGGGCCTAGAGTGAAATGACCTTGGACGGTGCTAGTTTGTGCAAGATACGAGAACAGAAACCTTTTTTTGTATTTCACTGTCCAGTTGCATCTGCCTGGAAAAGTTCACTGTGGGCATGCCTTCGCCTGGGTATGAAATGTACATAATGTGTCTCTATGCTTGTTGATTTCAGTTCCCTCTGCAGCACTCCTAGAGACTGTACAGATGGGGCTCCACTCTGAGTGTATATGAATAAACAGTTATTGGTTTGTATTCTCCACTGTCTGACCAACTCTTCATTTGGTAGGAAGGCTGAGAGGATGTCAGTAGTGACCCGGGTGGCCCTTTTCTGGTCACTTCCTTCAAACTCCAGAGAATCAGTCTCGAGACTGTTTCCCTATCAGTGAGATCCTAACCTCCTCCCATAGTGCCAAATCCCTCATCCTGACAATGCCTGTTTGGGTAGGCAGACCTTCAAGTGGGATCACAGGAGCATATTGCCTTGTCATACATGTGATATTCTGTGATTTTCCCAGATCTAAACAAAAGGCTTCCAAGAGCCATTCGGAGGTCGCTGGCCAGGGCAAAAAAATGGTATTTAACAAACCATCCCGCCAATGTGGCCTGGAGAACCTGTTTCAGACAGGTTGCGGCCTACCAGCCAACAGATTAGACATTGTAACTGGGATGCCATGTGGTACCCTTCAAAATCTGGGGCAAACTTCCCTTGTCCACAGGCAGCTGCAGTTTTATTTACAGTCACTCTGCATTTCCCTCCTCCTCCGATCAGACTACCTGAAAGGCCATCTGTTTCCCAAAAACATTTCCTGTGAAGCTCCATGGGTAGGTTGACAAATAAATAGAGGAGGAGTGGTAGTGCCACCATTTTGCCAATGCCACTGCCCACAACTGATAGGGGGAGAGTAGACCAAACTCTCACTGTGATCATAATGAACAGAAAGCCACCCTCACCAAGATATTCTAACATGACCTTTCATCTGTAAAGACTAAGAGCTGTTGCCCATGGAATTGACTTGAAAAAAATTAACAAGATTAACTCCTAGGCCTGATACCCCCTGAAAGGCTAACAGGATATCTCAGTGTTAGAAATGGGGGTCTCTAGTTGGCAATGGCTTGCACCTTTGTCCAAGTAGTGACCCATGCTTCTAGTCAGGGTAAGTGAGTTATGCCCTTAGACAACCCCTGCTCACCCCCTTGGTAACTTGGCATGAGCAGGCAGGCTTGTCTCAGAGACAGTTTACATAGCATTTGTGGACACATACTGTAACACAGTAAAAAGACTTCAAATGAACACCACACCAGTTTAGAAAAATAGGTAATCTTTATCTAAGCAAAACAAGACCAAAATGACTAAAATACAGCATTCATATATGAAGATGTCATCAAAAATAGGCTATTTGCAAACATAAGGCTTGGAGCAGCAAATAGCTCCACCTGCGGCTATTATGACTGCGAGGTGCGCGGCATCGGACCTGGAGTCACACAGATCCTAAAAAACAGTACTATGGTAAATGAGGAAAACAAAGACTGTGCATGGTGTCGGAGAGGTGATGCCTCATTGGCACTGGTGGTATTGGTTCCTTATGACCACAGGGGAGTTGAGGTGTCAGTTCCTTCCTGTTGTCGGGGAGGTGGCGTCACAATGGCGACGAGGCAACAGTTCCTTACGATGGTGCGGGTAGATGGATTTGGGAGGTCACCCACATCAGGTATTGGCTCCGCGATGATGAAGCACCAGCGAAGGTGAGGTCCGCCCTGCAGTGCAAGTCGGGGCAGTGCATCGGCTCGGTGCCCTCGGCTTCTGTGCAGGTAGAGGCCTCGGTGATAGCATCAGAACCGATACGGTGCAGCATCGGCAGGCGTCAGGGCTGCAGTGCGAGTCAGGGCAGTGCATTGTGCACTTCACAAGAGGTGCCCACACCTTCATTGCAGGTCACAGTGTCAGTCACCGGCGTAGTTGTTGCTAGTTCCCTCTGTGGCAGCCAAAACTGCAGTTCCAGGTGCAGGAGGAGAGAGGAATTGAAGTCTTTGTGTCCCTGAGACTTCAGAACAGGGAGGCAAGCTCTACAGCAAGCCCTTAGAGACCTTCTTAAATCAGTATACACAGCACAGCTCCATCTTTGTCCTCTCCTTAGCAAAAGAAGCCACTGCGGGCCAACCCAGCAAGGCATCCACACAGCAATGTGGCAGCACTCCTCCTTACAGCTTCTCCATCTCATGTCCTTGCCAGAAGCTCCTCTTGAGTCCAGAAATATTCTAAAGCTCTGGGGTCTAGGTCCCAATATATACGAGGCATCAGTTCCTTATGATGGTGCGGTTAGATGAATCTGGGAGGTCACCCACGTCAGGTATTGGCTCCGCGATGATGAAGCACCAGCGACGGTGAGGTCGGGCCTGCGATGCGAGTCGGGGCAGTGCATTGGCTCCAGTTCACTCAGCTCCGGTGCAGGTAGCGGCCTCGGTGATAGCATCAAAACTAATACGGTGCGGAATCGGCAGGCGTCAGGGCTGCGGTGCGAGTCAGGGCAGTGCATTGTGCCCACAGCTTCATTGCAGGTCACAGTGTCAATCACCAGCCTTTTTCATCTATGCACCCAGGAAATGGAACAACCTCTCTCTATCCATAAGAACTTCCCCACTCCTCCAATTTAGTGAGCCTTGCACCAACATCGGCACCCTTGCATGCAGGATTGTTTTTGTGCAGGAAGGGATACCTTCCTGCACAAAACAATCCTAAGGGTGTTTTCCTCCTTCTATGTGTGCTGCAGAAGGGAAAAATCTAAGAGAAATAGACATATTTCTCCTTATTACACCTCACCTCGGAAGGCGTACCGATTTGATGCTTTCCAGGTTTCCATGATTTTGCAAATGTGGGGCAGCACCAAAATCCATGGGTTTTGCCAGGGGAAACCCACTGCAATGCCTATGGAATGGCTCCCAGGCGCAAAGTAAGGCAATACAGAGATTGGCGCTGCATTGCCTTATTCAAGATTTATGATGCTTCTCAAAGCCACGCAGACCAGCCATGCTAGAAGCATTTCCCTTTCTACTCCATAAGGCCCTCTGCTCTAACTGTAAGACCAAAGTCTCGATTTGGGAGGCATTATTCTTGATTGGTTTGCTAGCATCAGCTGTGACGTGCATACTAGTCCCCTGGCAAAAAGTCTTGAAAACGTCCCATTCAATGAGGGCAGTCGTGGATGTGCCTGCCTTTAGGATAAAGTAAGTCTCCGTGCATTGTATGGAGTATTTATATTATATCGTAATTAAGTGTGACTAGGTTCTAGTTAGCCTTTTCAGAGAGTGGCCATCCATGTTTACTTTGTGGAATAGCCTTTGATTTATTTTATGTTCCATTGTTCTTACTGTGTATGTTTTCTGAGTGCAAGAATTGGAGTATGCTGCCTTATGCATTGCTTCACTTCAGCTGCATATTTCTGTGCTTTGCCATTGTATATGGAATACCCTTCTAACACATGACAGGCTGATGAAGCGAGAGTTCCATGACTAAGTTTCATCTCTCACCATTGGATAAGTTCACGCCTCAAGCTTAGGGAGCCATTGTTGTTCATGATCAAAAGTATGTCATATGTAAAAGAAATCAAGTGTTACTGGATTCATGCATGTACTAATCGTTCCAGACCATGTACTGTCTCTCGTTAAAGCAAGTGAACCTGTTTACATTGATTGCCTGCCACAGTTCAAAATGGTAGTAACCATATTTTGTATTACACAGTACCAAAATTAAAACATCATTGTAATGCATTTTTCTTTTGATAAGATTAATTATCTTTCATTCTTCATGATGCTCCTTGCACCACAAACCCCCTCATAGCATATAAATCAATGAGCAGTATACATACAGTAGATGCCATTTACATTAGCATAGGTTACCTCTTTTACAAGTCTGCCTGGCAAGTTTTCTGCCATTTGATGAGTGAATCAAAATACATGACGATACTTATTAAAGGAGTAGAAAAGCAAAACAAAGTCCACCGACAATGGGCCATTAAGGATGGAAAATAACGGAATCACTTATTGTAATGAAGATTAATTTAATTAAAATACACATTTTATTGTGCTGAAATATGCATATTTTGTCAAATATCTTGTAAGGATGCTGTATTCTGTCTATGCACAATCTTGGAATGCACCTAAGCATTACTGTATTCTGAGATCTTGAGCACTGTTCTCATTTAATAAGTATGCAACAGATATTTCCAAACATATAACCTGTAATTTAGGCTACTCTGTATATTGCAAAATTCACTCAAATCTCTCTGCTTATTCACTCTTCTCATTACCTCATCTAACCAGATGCTCACTTAAAAAGGATCTTCTTTGGACACAATTGCATGTTTGACAAATAGATAACAACATGAGACAGAAGAGCAGCTTCAGGAAAGTTGTTTTCACAATATTGTTATTTCCATACTGAACTTCAATATGTCACTCACCGAGATGTACTGAGAGATGACGATAGAAATGGAACTATGTATAGACCCACCATGATATTTGATCATTTGTCATCACAGTAGCATTTGATCATCTACACTGTTAGCAAGACATCATGAAAAATGTGCCTTCGAAGCCCTCTCCATGGAATCTTGAAAATTCTGCTAGCATTTAAAAACTGTTTATGGAAAATGAATGCTTTCTTTGAAGTATGACTGAGATGATCTATTTAAGCAATGCATATATAGATAATGACTCTATTGATGGGAGGCTCTCGTCCCCGATCTTCTTTTTCAGTTTCATCTTTACGAATATATTATACCACATTCATATTTCTTTTTTCAGTAATCCAGATATTTTTCGACTGTTTACTAAATCCTGATACATCCCATTCGTCATCTCTGTCTTGCCTACGGTATGTTGAGTTCCACAGTAAAGAATCTCAAAATAAAATTACATCTTTTAACTTTCATCTTCTTGAAAAGTTCATGGTAAGAATTTGTATAACTACCCTCCATTTGAAGTTGGAGAAGTGGTAGCTATCTTCCTACCATAGTGGCCATTCGTCACACTACATCAGTGTGTGTGTACTTGAACTGTAAGGCCTAGTAATTTAGGTGTTTAAGACAGACAATCCATCTCGGCTCTTATAAGTTAAAAAAAAACATTAGTAGTTCAATGGTAGTTTATTTCCACTGTCGTTGCTAGTCTGCCCTCAATAAACCTTCTCCGTTCTGTCATGTTTTGAAATATTTTCAAGGTTTTTGCACTTGTTTACCGTGGCCCATTCATTCGCATAACATGTTGTTTTCAAATGTATCTTGTTCTGTTCTAGCATTTCCCAAAACGATATTAGCATAGAAGACGCTGAGGGTGCAGATTCGTTTTTCATGTAGTGGTTCAGTGCTTAAGTGTTAATGCAAAGTGACGTTTATTTTTTCATGTGCTCTGATTTGCTTATGAAATGTTACTCAGCTCACACCATAGTCTATGGGTACTGTAATTTCAAATGTGAAAATAATGTGTTAACATTCTTTATTTTGTGGGTCAGCCAGAGCTTTCCTTAATGCTACAAAGGATGCTGAATGCTTCTTTCCTGATTTTGATGCCTATTTGGGACAGAAAATAATTTCAGATTTTTTCTTTCTGTGTATAACTCTGCATTTCAAAGCCTTCATGCATTGACTTTGTATAGCTTAATTTTGAATTCTGTGATAGAACTTGTTGGACGTGGCCCTTTTTGCAGGGTCATTCCTGAACTTTTCGCCTTCCTCCTATATTTTTCCTGACCTGTTGTTGGCTTTTTTATGACTCTGGGCACTTTACCACTGCTGATCAGTTCTAAAGTGCATATGCTCTCCCAATTGTAAATTAATCTATGAATTGATGATTCCATAATTGACTGGTTTGGTTTACTTGTTAGACCCTAGTACAGTGCACCAGGAATGCCCAGGGCTTGTAAACCAAATGCTGCTGGTGGGCTTACACCACTGGTTGTGCCACCCACAGAAGCAGCCTTGTAAAATGTGTCTAAGGCCTGCCATTGCAGTGCCTGCGTGCAGCCTGGCCCTGTCATGCTGACTGGGCAAGTGCACCCACTTGCCAGTCCCTAAACCTTCCCTTTTCTTCATATCAGACACCCCTATGGTTGTCCGAAGGGTAGCGTGCATTGTAAGTATAAGGTAGGACATGCCCTGGTGTGTGTGGCATGTCCTAATAGTGAATTACAGCCATTTTCGTTTTTCACTATTGCAAGGCTACCTGTTCTCCATGGGCCAGAATGGGCAGTTAAATTATTACATTCTTATAATCCTAACTGACTCAGATAACATGGTAGAAATTTGAGTTTAGTGTGCCTGGACTCAGAATGATAAAATACATCTTTTAGTGAAGTTGGTTTTAACATTCTATGTTTGAAAATACCACTGTTAGAAAGTAGGTATTTTCTTGTCTAACTATCCAAAGCCTGCCTCTGCTAAGTTGTGTATTCCTTGTCTGGAGTTTGAATGACAGGGCTGGGGGATTCCAGGAGACAGAGTGAGTCAGCCAAGTGGTGAATAGAGAGATCTTCATCTAGATGGGAGGGAGGATTTGCACCTGGGACCTGAATGGGACTGTGCCCGCCCCCCCACATTGCTGGCTCCACCCCCTGTGGTGAGTCTGATGTCTCTGCCCTGCACTATGAAAGGACAGAAGCAATCATGTCAACAAAGTGCTCCAGGGCTGTGCTTTCCCTCCACAATGCTGGCTCCACCTCCTGTGGGGCATCTGATGTTTCTGCCCTGCACTGTGAAAGGAAAGAAGGAGTGATGTAAACAGAGTTCTCCAGAACTGGTTTGGACTGGGCAAAGGCCCCTCTGCCCTCAGAGGACAAAGGATTTTGGGGTATAAATATTGGGACCCTGATCCCCAAAAATTAGATCACTTTTGGACTAACAGGAAGAAACCTCTGCTGAAGAGAGGAACCTGAAGAAACTGAGGAGAGATTATTCCTAAGCTGAAGTGCTGCTTAGGGGATTGGCCTGCAGTGGTTGCCTTACTGCCAAAGAGAGGAGAAAGGAACTTTGTGTATTTAGCTTTCAACTTGTGAAGGATCTCCAAGGGCTTGGAAAAGGGCTTGCCTCCTGCTGAAGTCTCAGGGACAACAGACTTCATCCCCCAGCTCCCCAGAGTTCTTTCGGAAGTACCTGCTGCTGTTTTGGGCCTTCTGAGGAACTGCGTGTCGCAAGGAGCTAGAAGCACAACTCAACAAAGAAGAAGCGTGTCGCCGTCGCTGCCGTCGCACTTCTGAACAAGTGTGTCGCCGCTGGAGCTGTATTATTGCACCACATCGAGAAATGTTTCTCGCAACGAGGAAGAAGCGCGTCGCCGTCGATGTGGTTGCCGTCGCATCTCTGAACAAGAGTGTCGCCGCTGGAGTTGTCGCACTGAACCACATCTAGAGAAGCACCTCACAACGAAGAGGAAGCATGTCGCCATCGCTGCTGCCTGCCGTCGCACTTCTGAACAAGAGTGTCGTGGATGGAGTTGTCACACTGCACCGCATCGTGAGAAGAGTCTCGCAACGAGGAAGAAGCGTGCCGCTGTTGCTGCCGTCGCACTTCTGAACAAGGGTGTCGCCGCTGTAGTTGTCGCATCATGCCGAAGCTTCACACAAACATGGGAGAAGAGTGTCGCAGCTGAGGCTTGTTGGTGTTGCACTTCTGTCCAAGGGTGTCGCCGCTGCAGTCCTCGCATCAATCCGAGAATTTCTCACATCCCCGGAGAAGCATGCTGCATCTGGAAGATCTTCACGTCTTTATTTCTTTGCACCGGAACTTTGCCGCATTTCCATCGCTGCAACATTACCTGTTGTAAGATGGGGGAGCTTTTTTGCGGAAAGGAGGTTGAGGGCCTGGGAGGAGTTAGTGGGCACAGGCTTCTCAAGATTCAAATATTTACAGCTAGAAAGTTAGGCTAAGGTTTTGATCAGGAAAGGGGCCCCATTGGGTAAGATTTGTAGTCTAGAATAAGCATGGGCGAATTTTGCGAATCTCGCGTTCGCGAATTTTGCGGATTTGCGAACTCGCAATCCGCAAAATCCGCGAATTCTCGCGAATTTGCGGATTTTTTTTTGTGTTTGCGCGGGTTTCTGCCAGTTCGCGAGGGTTTTGTACAATTTCGCAAATTGCAAACTTACCTGTCGGGTCGCAAGTTTCGCGAACTTGTTGTTTCTACGTGTCCAGCCTGTTTGGGACACTCTTCTTCATCACTGCCACTCTCTGTCACCACTGCCACTCTCTGACTACTCATGCCACCCTCTGGCCCACCCATGCCACCCTCTGTTTCATCACAGCACCCTCTGGTTGTCCAGGCAGTGTACATTATTGTGGCAACGCAAGCACACCTTCCCTGCCTCAAGTGACCTGATTTAATTTGGGGCTGATTAATGTGTCACAGAATATTTTTTTAGCTGGCACCTGCTTCCTTAGTGCTTCCTGATTAGTGATCTTTTGCACTTGCTAAGTGCTTTCATTGTTGCAAAATTAGTTACAACACCTGCCCTGCCCCAACTGACAATAATGAATTAGGGGCTGATTAATGGATTTGAACTTCCAGCCTGGCTCCTGCTTGTCTCCCTTAGCTGTAATTCAGGACCTTTGTGGCATATGTGTAACTATTCTGAGGTTCAGAGCAGGGTCACATAATAGTTGCAACTGGCAACTGAACTCTGGAGGGGCCCCTCAGGAAGCACTACAGGAAATGGCTACTAATGATGAGCCTGAACTTTTGAACCTGGTAAGTAGTTTCAGTTTTGCTAAGATCGTATTTCTGCAATTTTGCACTTATTCGCGGGGCGCGAAGTTGTACTGGGAAGCCGCAAACTCACGCGAACAGTGCGAGCAAAATCCGCTGCTCGCGGATTTGCGGATTTTGCGGGAGATTCGCGAATCTCGCGGATTGCGAATTTACCGAAAATCCGCAAAATCCGCGAGCGAAACGGATTTTCCGCCCATGCTTAGTCTAGAACAACAGCTGGTGGAGCACCCAGGGGAAGGCAAGGAGGTTGCCCTATGGTATTGGTCTCTGTTGGAGGAGGTGGATGGGGATCTGGTTCTCCCGAATGAACTGTGGGGTGAAGAGCTTGGGCTCCCATGTGAGGCATTATGGATAAAATCATTTACCCTCCTATACAAAATCGTGAAACCAGCCTGGCTTAGGCGTAATCATTTGTTCACGCTACATAGGGCCTACCTTCCACCCCTGAGACTGTCCAAATTCCTCCCGGGTAGAAAATGTCATAAATGCAACTACAGGGCAGCATCTGACGTGCATATGTTTAAGGAATGTACCCTTATCACCAGCTTTTGGGAGGAGGTAAAAAGGTCCCTGGATTCCATTCTAAACGTCTCGCTGTCACTCTCACTGCCACTGATCATCTTTGGCCTCGAGGCAGGTATAACTGGTCAGGCTAGGTCCTTTTCATTATTCGATGCGATCCTCCTGGCTAGGAGGCAAATCTGCAAAGTTTGGGTGGAGAACACAGCCCGACACACTCAGGTTGGCTTACATCGCTATACGAAACTTCTAAAGTGGACCTTGCTAGAACAAAAGAAATCTGACCTTTTGGGACATGTTGGTTCAGTGGAGAGGTTGAGCCGGGTGTTTTTTTTTTTTTCCCCCGGGTCCAATGATTATGCCTAGAATACTCCATGGACCAAGTACAAGGGCGCCCGTCGATAGACTGTCGGTCCGGCAGGTTGAGACATACCGAGATGGAGATGGAGTTATGGTGTGCTTGAACTCTATTTATTTATTTATTTATTTATTTATTTATTTAATTTCTTGTATCGCGCTGGACTCGACCCCGTAAAGGGTATCTCAGCGCTTTGTTCGCCCTTGATAACAGACTTCAGTGCCTCTGCGGGAAAGTTATAGGGGGATTATATGTCTTGGAACAGAAGTGTTTTTAAGGTTTTCCTAAAAGAGAGGTGGTTGGTGATTTGTCTAAGACTGATGGGAAGTTTGTTCCATAGAGTCGGTCCTATAAGTGATAGGGCACGACCCCCTTGTCTGGTCTTCTTAATTAATGGAGTTTCCAGTAGAAGTTGGTTGCTAGATCGTAGAAGACGATCCGGTTTGTACAAGTGAAATATTTGAGCAAGATATTTGGGGCCATCTCCAAAGAGGCATTTGTGCACTGTACAACAAATTTTAAATTTAATACGTTGCCATATTGGTAGCCAATGGAGCTCCCTCAAGAGGGGTTTAGACGGAGGTCTTTTGGGGGCATTAAGAATTAATCTAGCCGCCGTGTTTTGGACCACCTACAATCGGTTCAATGCATCCTCATTAGCTGATATTAAAAGGCCGTTGCAGTACTTTAACCGACTTATCACCAAGGCCTATACAAGGGTCTTTCTGTGGATGTCAGGTAGAAGAGGGAAGACTTGCCTCAACAGACCAATTGTTCGAAAACATGCTCCTGTAATAAAATTTGCATGCTCTTTTAGGGTGAGGGTCTGGTCAAGCTTCACTCCCAGGTTTTTGACTGACGGCTTTGGGCAGGGTACAGGTCCTAGATCTAAGGGCCACCAGTCGGGAGACCAGAGTATACTTGCTTTCCCAAAAAGCATTACCTCGGTCTTCCCGATATTGTACTGGAGGCAGTTGGAAGCCATCCAGTTGGACACTGCTCTCATGCCCTCGGAAAAGTTGTTCTTAACGTCAGAAGTAAGAGAGTGGAAAGGGAAGAGGAGTTGGGTGTCATCGGTGTATGACACCGGTGTGAACCCATACTCACTCACAATCTCAGCGAGGGGGGCCACGTACACATTAAATAATGTGGGGCTTAGGCATGAGCCCTGTGGCACCCACTTAGTGAGCACCCTAGAGGTGGAGCGATAGGGGCCCAAGCTGACAGATTGTGAGCGGCCGGAGAGGAAGCTTTCTAACCAGGACAGTGCCACACCTCCAATACCCATCTTCCGCAAACGGACAAGAAGAATGTCATGAGACACAGTATCAAAGGCGGCAGACAGGTCTAACAGCACCAGAATCATCGACCCTCCTCTATCCTGTGACATCTTGATGTTATCGGTCACGGAGAGGAGTGCAGATTCGGTGCTGTAGTTGGGCCTGAACCCAGATTGTGAGGGGTTCACACCCCCTGTCGCCTCTATGAAACTGGAAACATGGATGTTTACATGCTTCTCGGCCAGTTTGCTCAGGAAAGGCAGCAAGGAGATGGGACGGAGGTTGGAAAGTTCTGTCCGTGGCAGTGCCGAGTTGTTCCGTATGGGATTCACAACTGTCTCCTTCCATTGTTGAGGAAGTTGCCCCTCTTTAAAGGAGAGGTTCAGAATCCTATGAATCATTGGACCAAGTGTCTTGCTCAGTGTGGCAGTCAATTTGGCAGGGATCAGATCTAGGGGAGAGCCCATTTTCATGTTATTTATTAGTGACAGAATATCACTATGGCTGGCTTCAGGAAAAGCAAGTAGGTTGTCCCCTTGTGTCTCAAGGTGGATTGTACTGGGGGCCTCAGTGTCCTTAGGGCATTTAACTGAGGTAATTTTCTTGTACATGGTTTCAATTTTGTTCTAAAAAAATAGGGAGATATTATTACACAAAATTTGGGAAAATTCATCTGGACTTTCACATGCCAATGGTTTTGTAAAGGTCTGCAAGATTTTATACAGCTCTCTAGTAGAGTTGCCAGCTTCAGCTAGTTGTGATGTAAGACTATTCTTTCTTGCTTTCTTGATGTTTTTATAGTAGATGGACATGGCCTTTAGATAGTTTGTCTTACTATCGCTGGTGTGGGTTTTTCTCCAGAGTTTTTCCAATTTTCTACACCCTTGTTTTTTTAATTTTAGCGGTTCGGTATACCATATCTCTCTCTTGACCACCGGGGAATGTTTAGTTATTTTTTGTGGGGACAGAAGGTTAATTGTATCCAGGAGGGCGTCATTGAGTTTGGACAGAGCTGACTCCTCATCATCTGAGTCTAGTATTACTGGTTCTTTCCAGACTTTCTCGAATGCATCCGAAATAATATTATGCCAAGGTCTTCGCTTGATAGTCAGGGCAATAGGAGGTTTATTAGGTTTATCCAAGCCCATGAAAGAAAAATCTAACATGCTATGGTCTGACCAGTTTACAAGTTTAGGGGGGTGGCAGTGTAACATAGAAAAGTTAGCGAAAATTAAATCCAGAGTATGGCCACCTCTGTGAGTGGGTCCACAATTCTGTAAGTTAAGACCTAAGAGGGCAAGATCGGCCAATAGAACCTTTGTTTCAGAGTGTTCCAATATATCTACATGAAAATTAAAGTCTCCAAGTAAGATGAAGTTCTCTCTGGCTTTCATGTGTTGTGCTAGCAATTCTGTTAAGGACAGAGTAAAGCCAGCATTGGTTCCAGGGGGGCGGTACACCAGGGCACCTTTCCATTGTTCCTTAGGTCCTATCTTGATTTTAAAAATAATAACTTCCATTGAAGATAGACTAATCTGCTCTATTACAGATATTTTAAGATTTTCTTTATATATATAATGGCGATTCCACCACCAATTTTATCAGGACGGTCCTGTCTTAAGATTTTATATCCCATCGGGATCCCCAGAGTGATAGACGGGGTGGTGTGTGGCTTTAACCATGTTTCCGTTAGGAAGCAAACCTCTGGTGTGAGACTATTGATGATGTCCCATATCTCAGAGTGGTGTTTCCGCAATGATCGAACGTTGAGGAGAAAGCTTTTCCAGCCTTTCACCACTGGTATGTTTTCCCTAATGCACCCGGCGATAATAGTTGTTGGTGTTGCCTGAAACCTACATGTAGCACAGGAAAAGGACCCCTCAGGACGTGGCCAGTAATCGCAGACACAACTCTGTACCCCCTAAGGTTGTAGATCTAATAATGTTTGAGTGGTGTACCTGATCCGGGAGCCTTTTGGATGTTCCATGTTGAAAAGGGCAGAGTAAGTGGCCCCTAGCCCCGTCCAGTCATGGACGGGCGCAGACGGGCCACTCTTTGGCTACTCTTCAGCGTAGCTTCGGCCCCGCTGCGCGTACGGAAAGAGGCGAGGGATAAATAGCCCGAGCAACTCAACCGCTAGAGCGCTAACCGCTAAGCGGTGGCCAAACAGGAAGTGGTGTCCTCCCACCCTTTCTGAGTCAGGGCACTGGAGGAAGCGCAAGGTAGTGACCTGCAATGAGGCTGGTAACACAATATAAGCGTTCAGCTAGTGTGTGCAAGTGTATGCAGTCAATTAGGTTTCAAAAACATGTTTTAAAAGTATTTCGTGTTGCAGGCAATAATATTTTAAAATAACAATTTCAGAGCATATATATTAGGCACAACATAAGCACAGATCTGAGGCTCAGGCGAGCAAGCGGGTCGAGGTGATACTGCCACTATCACCCTACCGCATCGCGCCGATGTCAGGCTCCGCCTAAATAGCCCCGAGCAACTCAACTGCTAGAGCGCTAACCGCTAAGCGGTGGCCAAACAGGAAGTGGTGTCCTCCCACCCTTTCTGAATCAGGGCACTGGAGTTAGCGCAAGGTAGCGACCTGCAATGAGGCTGGTAACACAAAATAAGCGTTCAGCTAGTGTGTGCGAGTGTATGCAGTCAATTAGGTTTCAAATAAATGATTTAAAAGTATTTTGTGTTGCAGGCAATAATATTTTAAAATAACAATTTCAGAGCACATATGTTAGGCACAACATAAGCACAGATCTGAGGCTCAGGGACGCAAGCGGGTCGAGGTGATACTGCCACTATCACCCTACCGCATTGTGCCGATGTCAGGCTCTGCCTAAATAGCCCCGAGCAACTCAACCGCTAGAGTGCTAACCACTAAGCGGTGGCCAAACAGGAAGTGGTGTCCTCCCACTCTTTCTGAATCAGGGCACTAGAGGAAGCGCAAGGTAGCGACCTGCAATGAGGCTGGTTACACAATATAAGCGTACAGCTAGTGTATGCAGTCAATTAGGTTTCAAATAAATGATTTAAAAGTATTTCGTGTTGCAGGCAATAATATTTTAAAATAACAATTTCAGAGCATATATATTAGGCACAACATAAGCACAGATCTGAGGCTCAGGCGAGCAAGCGGGTCGAGGTGATACTGCCACTATCACCCTACCGCATCGCGCCGATGTCAGGCTCCGCCTAAATAGCCCCGAGCAACTCAACCGCTAGAGCGCTAACCGCTAAGCGGTGGCCAAACAGGAAGTGGTGTCCTCCCACCCTTTCTGAATCAGGGCACTGGAGTTAGCGCAAGGTAGCGACCTGCAATGAGGCTGGTAACACAAAATAAGCGTTCAGCTAGTGTGTGCGAGTGTATGCAGTCAATTAGGTTTCAAATGAATGATTTAAAAGTATTTTGTGTTGCAGGCAATAATATTTTAAAATAACAATTTCAGAGCACATATGTTAGGCACAACATAAGCACAGATCTGAGGCTCAGGCGCGCAAGCGGGTCGAGGTGATACTGCCACTATCACCCTACCGCATCGTGCCGATGTCAGGCTCTGCCTAAATAGCCCCGAGCAACTCAACCGCTAGAGCGCTAACCGCTAAGCGGTGGCCAAACAGGAAGTGGTGTCCTCCCACCCTTTCTGAATTAGGGCACTGGAGGAAGCGCAAGGTAGTGACCTGCAATGAGGCTGGTAACACAATATAAGCGTTCAGCTAGTGTGTGCCAGTGTATGCAGTCAATTAGGTTTCAAATAAATGATTTAAAAGTATTTCGTGTTGCAGGCAATAATATTTTAAAATAACAATTTCAGAGCATATATATTAGGCACAACATAAGCACAGATCTGAGGCTCAGGCGAGCAAGCGGGTCGAGGTGATACTGCAATTATCACATCACCTCTACCCCCCCCCCCCCTCATTTCTTTCCGGATTCCCCTCCCGCCAGTATAAATAATCGTGTCTCAACACATGAGGGGCAAAGTTCTGAAGCCTTCTGGCATGTGGCATGCGAGGTGGTTGGCAAACCTGAATGGAGGGCAAGGCATATGAGGATACAAAAAAAAACAAAAAACCATTACCTGTTGTGGAAGCGCAACACATCATAAGGTACATTGACGCAAAGTGTTGCTTCTTAAGAACTGAACTAAACTAAGCTAAAACTACCATCCTAAAGTAACAGTATTGTGCATTTTTGTGATTTATGGTCTTGTGGTAAATCTATATAAAGTATACTTATTTTTGATATAAAAAAACTTGTGTGGTGTCCATCTGTAGTGTTGTCACTGGGTTACAGTATGTGGTCACAAATGTTTTACCCACTGCCTCTGAAATAAGCCTGTCTGCTCGTGCCAAGCTACCAAGGGGGTGAGCAGGGGTTATTTAGGAGTGTAATCTCCTTATCCTGACTAGAGGCAATAGTCCCTATTTGTCACAAGTACCTACCTGTACCAACTAGAAACCCCCAAATCTAACAAAACCCTTTTAACTTTCCTTTGATCTAGAACTCATTGTGTGGGTAGTTAATTGATTGTATCTCTGATTTTGATGCTTTGAGAGGTGCCTTAATGAAGGGACATGTTGTCTCATGAAACTGAGTTTAACATTATCTCTGATCCAGGGAAATATAGGAATATTATGGTAAATCTGGGTTATATACATTTTGGGGTACCATTTTGCTCTCACAGATGTGCATCCTTGAAAACCAATCCAGGCTGAAAAGATAGGGGTAGGACTCAGGCGTAGGGTCGCATTACCCATTTTAAAATAAAAACACGTTCTTCTTCAGAGTTCAGGAAAAATGCATTGCAATTCACATTAGGCACACACTCTATTGAGCCCATTTCTCCTAAGCCTTAATCCCTGAATTCAATGTGATGTTTAAAAGAATATACTGGTTATGGGTCATATTGGCAAACCGAGGCACTAAAAGCTATTCACAAGAGACACACATATCCCTGGCATCGAAATAATTTCCATCGTGTATGGACACAAATAATATCTCCTTGTGAAACTAGGGACATAACTACAGCTCTGCCTTTTAGGAGGATATAAAATTCGACCTGTTTGTTTATTCTTGGAATACTTAAACCTGTCTGAACTCTCTTAAGTGTACTGTGCTAAGAGTAAGGTACGGGTTGTTTTATACCTTTGAATTCTTATCACATACAATTTATGTTTTGTTAGTTGTGCATGACATCTATGCTTGTTTAGTGACATGAAGAGTATAAAATTTGAAATAACAGGATGAAGATATTCTGAACTGTAAAACAAACAAAATAACTCTGTATCCGGATAGTCACAGTAAAATGTGATAATTGAAAGCCATAGCTTCGAATCTGTTTTTCAAGTAATAATCACGGCTTTATGACTGAGTATGGTCTAACGCCACAGACAAGGTGGTGGCTCAAGCAGAATAAGCAGGGGCGTAGATTAGTCACTGACATTCAGGTTTAGGAATCTCAAATATACCAATTCAAATGGTGGTGGTCTGCAGAGCCCAAGGCTCTGGATGGACTGTTCATATGAATTTTTCCCAATAAGGACAGGGTCAGTACATATTTGCATCAGGTGGGCCTCAGCTTAGAGTACCACAGTGGACGAAAACATTTTGGTGTAATTACATGAAAGCAAATTATGCAAGTTTTACGCACCACGAGTTAGAATGCTACCCGAGCAATTGCCAGTGGTTAGACTATCCGTATGCATTCAGCCCTTCACCTTTTGGATGCTTAATTGCCAGTAATATGCCTGGAAACCTGAGACTCACCAGCTTTCCAATCCTACTACTGGCAATCTTTGTGAATTCCTAAAAGTAGTACGTTTTCACCCATCCAAAGATTACTTCGATGGGTGCAGATTTATTGTTTTTCTGGTAAACTGGTCACTATATGTATTTAAGTTCCCGATCCAAATACTTAACAAGTTAAAACCTCTTAGTGAAATGGGAATGATGAGAAAAACTAACACAGTCGTAGCCCAGTCAACTCAGGGCCCCCAGACCCAACTATCAAGCCAAGATGCATTTATTTAGGGTTTCACCCTGCTGAAGCTACGCCCCTGAGAATAAGATTATGGGTTAGTCCTCAAAAAAAGGGACGTGCTCAGCAAAGTCCAACAGTGCCATCCCCACAGGCTCCTAATCGGAAAATGAGAATACCCATCACATGGTTGCACTTGGAAAGGAAAATTTCAGATGTCTACCTTTAGAAGAGATGCTTGTGTCTTCTTTTCACAAGCTATGTCTATCATTATGTCATTGGGCACACGTAGCAATTCATTGCTAACCTCCCCAAATAAGTTTGAGAGCGCTGGCTCCTGAACTCAATTATTTGGGGTCTCTGCACTTCTCATACTTAATTTCAAACAAAATAAACGTAATTCATCTATTGACGAAAGAAATAAAATGTACCAAATAATCCTATCAAGGTCAATTTTGGCAGAAAACTGAAACCACAGAAGAATACAATGGTGTTGTGTTGCAAGCATGGTTTGGAATGCCAGAACTGAGAGTACAGTCTTATCAGAGAAGTGCAAGTCGTTAGCAAAGATAATATGAGCTGTAAAATATTGGAACTACGCAGATGTTTAAAAACAATATCAGGTTGTATTTTCCTTTATTTTCTTGGCTGCTTAAATTAGGTTGTTGCAAATTAATCTTCATATGAAGATACCAATCAGGGTTCTTATTGTGACATTCAAAAGTCATGGCAGGAGCTGGAGCAAGATCACTGCCGAGCAGCTCACCACCTCCCTCAGCCAGAACCCACCCGCCCGCACAACGAACCCCAACGAAGCAGCATGCAACCTCACGCAGTGGCTGACCGCCTGCGCCGACGACCTCGCGCCACTAAAGAACCCTCCCAACAGACCCAGAAGCAAGAAAGCCTCCTGGTTCACCAACAAACTCAAGGACTCCAAGAAGAACTGCGGCACCCTTGAGAAAGCCTGGCTCCTCGACCAGACCACAGACAACATGACCGCCCTCAAAGACGCCACCCGCAAGCACCACCAGCTCATCCGCACCACCAAGAAGGAATCACTGAAGGAACAACTGGACAACAACGCCCACGACAGCAAGGAACTCTTCAGCATCGTCAAGGAGTTCTCCAACCCCAGCACCGGCAACAACGACATCACTCCTTCACAAGATCTCGCCTCGTACTTCCACCGCAAGATCGCCGACATCCACAACAGCTTCGGCGCACCATCCACGCACCCAACCGTCGAACCAATGCCCCCCACCGCCACCCTTCGCACCTGGACCACGGTGACCACCGAAGACACAGCCCGCACGATGAACACCATCCACTCCGGATCTCCAACCGATCCCTGGAAGCATGCCGAGCTCAAAGCCCTACTGAAGAAACCAACAGCGGACCCCACCGACCTCAAGAACTTCCGCCCCATCTCGCGCCTCCTTTTTCCTGCCAAAGTCATCGAGAAGACCGTCAACAGACAGCTTACAGCCTTCCTCGAGACGAACGGATCCCTCGACCCCTCGCAGTTGGGCTTCCGAGCCAACCAGAGCACCGAGACCGCCCTCATCGCAGCCACCGATGACTTCCGAGCCCTGCTTGACAATGGGGAAACAGCGGCCCTCATCCTCCTGGACCTCTCTGCAGCGTTCGACACCGTCTGGCACCGCACCCTAGTTCAACGCCTCAGCAACATCGGTATCCAAGAAAAGGCACTGGAGTGGATCATCTCATTCCTCGCCGGAAGAACACAAAGAATCCGCCTCCCTGTTCCGATCCGAGGCCACCGAAGTCATCTGCGGCGTACCGCAAGGATCATCACTCAGCCCAACCCTCTTCAACGTCTACATGAGACCTCTTGCAGCCATCGCACGCCAACACAACCTCAACATCATCTCCTATGCCGACGACCTGTAACTGATCCTCTCCCTCACCGGAGACCCCGCCACCGCCAGAACGAGCCTACACGAAGGGATGAAAGACGTCGCCGAGCGGATGAAGAACAGCCGCCTGAAACTGATCTCAGACAAGATGGAAGTCCTCATCCTGGGACCATCCCCCTCCGCCTGGGACAACTCCTGGTGGCCTCCCACCCTGGGCACCGCTCCCAAGCCAACAGACCGCGCACGCAACCTGGGCTTCATCCTGGACTCTTCCCTCTCGATGGCCAGACAAGTCAACGCCGTCCCCTCATCGTGCTTCAACACCCTGCGTATGCTCCGAAAGATCTTCCGATGGATCCCGACCGAAACCAGGAAGACGGTCACCCAGGCACTCGTCACCAGCCGACTGGACTATGCAAACACCCTCTACGCGGGAACCACAGCCAAACTACAGAAAAAACTCCAGCACATACAGAACGCCTCCGCCCGACTCATCTTGGACATCCCCCGACACAGCCACATCTCCGGCCATCTGAGGGAACTGCACTGGCTCCCCATCTGCAAAAGGATCACGTTCAGGCTCCTTACCCACGCACACCAGTCTCTCCACGACCTGGGCCCCAAGTACCTCAATGACCGCCTAACCTTCTACACGCCCACCCGCCAGCTACGTTCTACGAGCCTCGCCCTCGCCGCCGTACCACGCATCCGAAGAGCCACCGCCGTAGGAAGACCCTTCTCCTACCTGGCAGCCAAGACATGGAACTCCCTCTCCATCCACCTCCGGCTTACACAGGACCATCTCGCCTTCAGGAAACAACTCAAGACCTGGCTGTTCGAGCAGTAGCGGACCCCTCCCCAAAGCGCCTTGAGACCCTACCGGGTGAGTAGCGTGCTATACAAATGTTATGATTGATTGATTGATTGGCACTTTTATGCCTATTTGAAGATTAGCATTGAGATTCATTTAACTATCCCTCTCCAACTACGGTATTGAAGTAATCAATTTGATTACTGATAAAAAATCAAACTCTGGCACGCAGAGCTTCAATTCGTCTTGAGAACTTAATTTGGTGTTTTCTTTTTTACACTCCAAAATATGCAGAAAAATGCAGAATAAATTATTTTAGTCTCAAGAATTTTAGGTGAAGGAGTCTACAACATAAATCATTAACTCTGTTTTGTAAGAGCATTGACTGATCTGATGGTAGTGACAAGGGAAGGTAGAAAAATTCACAGAGGAGTTTATTCTGCATTTCTTAGTTCACGAGAGTAAGACGGAGCGTTCACAAAGTAATAGTTGTTGATCATTCTTTGAGTGCAAATTCCAAGTATCATTTTTATGTGATTGGCTCTTACAACATAATTAAACAATGGCTGTATTAAAGAGATGTAAATATAAAAGATGAATGAATGAATAAATGAATGGAACATTTTTAAACCACGGACTTAGCCCAAGGGCATCAAGGTGCTGCAATACAGACCAACATGCACGCAAACACCGATTTCCTGCTCAAGCCCGTCTCTCAGGAAACAACCATGTCTTCAGAGTCTTTCAAAAGATTGAGTGTACTCGTTGCCCGAAAGATAATCCGGGAGAGAGTTCCGGGAGAGAGTTCCAAACGTTGGCAGCAGCAAATGAAAAGGCTCTCCCGCCCCATCTCATTTTTTGACCCTAGGAACCACAAGAAGATTCTTTTTTGCTGACCTAAGGTTCCTAGAGGGCAAATACTGTTGGAATATGGTCTTAATGCCCGAAGGGCCCAGGCCGTAGTATGCGTTGTGAGTGAGGCAGAGGGTCTTAAACACAATTCTGCAATCCACTGGGAGCCAGTGCAACGCACCAAGGGAAGATGAGACAGAAATGGTGTTTGGGTAAATCCATCACCAGCCTTGAAGTGGCATTTTGCACCAACTGCAGGCGCCACAGCTGGCCTCTGTTGATGCCTAAATAGAGGACTTTGCAATAGTCCAATCTAGACAATATTAATGCCACTACCACTCTTTTACGTGCTTCAAATGAAAGGAACTGAGAAATTTTCCTTATAATCCACATGAGCCCAAAGCAGGTGGCCACTCTCCTTGAGACCTGCAAATTCATGTATAGGGAATCGCCCACCACCACTCCCAAATTTTTACCATGGGAGACAGGAGTTGGGCAGGTGCCCAGGGAGTCAGGCCACCACTCCCTAGGCCAAATGTCAGTCCTGTCCCCAAAAATCAGGACTTCCGTCTTCTCGCCATTCAGTTTTAGAAAGATTTGTACCATCCATGACGAGACTGCTGACATGCAGTTTTTAAAATTCTGCACAGAGTCCCTGACATGTTGCGTGATTGACACCATTATTTGGGTGTCATCCGCATAGGACAACACTTCCAGCCCAAATGACTTCACCACCCTTGCAAGCGGGGCCACAAAGATATTGACTAAAGTGGGGCTCAGGTAGGGGGGTAGACTCCGAATAGAAGCTTCCCAGTTTGACTGTTTGAGACCGCTCACCCAGAAAGGAAGCAAGTAGGTCCAAGGTCAAGCCCCCAACCCCTATCTCCATGAGACGCAATTGCTTGTTAACTGCTTCCGACACCACATATTGCAGACCCAGATATCGGCACACCTTGAATGGAGCTATAAAATAATTTACAAAGTCAGAACAAAATTCTCAGCTCCAGTATCCAGTGTCAAGAACTTGAAGATGTGACAAGGCAGTGCTAGAAGGCGGTTGCAAATTGAAGGTGTGAGTGTAAATAGAGCAATGTGTTGTTTGCGGTAGTTGTATTTTGGTTTAGACTGTGGTGTTGTGAGTATGAATGAGTAAGGGAAAAGAGATATTGAGAAGTTGTTGAAGAAAAGAGATTAAATAATTCAGGTTTTCTGTTGTGAAACGATCCTGGGATATACATTGTTACATTCATAAATGTAATAGAATATTTCTTTACAGAACAAGGTGTAGTTTGATAGGTACCATCACATATACCATTGACATGGAGAAATTAAGCATTGTAGGTTTGATTAAAAGTTATTGATGCTAGTGGAAGCTAATTGCACAAACTGGTAAAGCTGCATTGATTTGGTTGATTTCACGCTGGTCGAAATTTCATTTGCAGTTGTGGAAAATACTCTTGAGGGATTATAATACGTTTTTTTCTTTTGTAGAAGCAAACAAGAAGGAGTTTAAGTTTATTGTTGATGTTGTGTGAATGTGAGAGAAATTGTAAAGGAGGGTGAACTGCTGTAAGGAGTGAGATAATACATCATATTGTTTCGTGCTGAGATTGGTCGGTTGGTGTGCTTTCACCCTGGGATTGGTTGGCGATGTCAGGTGTCACACTGGGATTGGATTACAAGAAAGTGAATAATGTATTTGGATTTGACAACAAAAATTGGGAAACAAGTATTCTTAATCGGATTGGTTCATTGAAATGTGATATATACAGAACCAAAGAATCACATTTGATTCAAATTTGCCATGTCTCTCGTTGCATTGTAAAAATTAAATGTTATAAAGAACGTAAGGGTTAGCAAGAGGGATTGTTACTATTCCATTACGGAAAGATGAAAAGGCAACACCTGAAAGTATACCTGCATATTTATTACAGCTGAGCATGGGTTACACACTTGTTCTTTGCTTAACTAACAGAGAAAGAAGGTACATTGAACTTTCCTAGACACCTAATACCAGTATTCTTGATAATTTGAGAGGAAAATTGCTCTAGATGAAGCCACCACCTAGATCCACTCAATATAAAACCCTGAATGTATGGGAAAAGGTTGCAAGGGAGAAGGAGAGGGAAAAATACCAGAGAAGGACAAAATGAGTGTTGCAGAATTATGCAGATGCGCGATGGGATGAAGAACAGTGTAGGTGGAGAAAGGCTATAATAGAGGGAACAAGATTATATCCAGCTATTTCTATGGAAGCAGCTAAGAAGGGAAGTGAAAATGATCACCCAAAGGATGATGAGGATGAGATTGTAAAGGAGATGCTAGCTTCAAGACCTTCACCATATACAAACCTCACTGATCACAGAGAATCTAGTGCCGATGTGAGTGCCACAGTGGCAACTGTTTCTGTAGATCCAAATTTAACACTAATTGAAAATCCCGTACAGACACTCCATTTTGCCCCACAAGTTGTGGTTTGACCATAGGTTATTTATTTATTTATTTATTTAAGAATTTTATAGAGCGCACGGCTACCTCCAGAGGGGGTGTCCCGGCGCTAAGACTACTTGTTTATCACAGAGGGGGTTGCTGAGTTCATGAAAAATCTACAGGTCTGCAGAAGCTTTGCTGGCTAGTGCTTAGAAAACAGCCATGTTTTCAGTTTACGACGGAAGACTTGTTCTGATTCAGAAAACCTGAGATCCAAGGGTAGACTGTTCCAAAGCTTAGCGGCCGCAACGGTAAAGGTTCTGCCACCAGTACGCGTGAGTCTGAAGCGAGGGACAGTCATCAGGCGTAGACTATTAGATCTCAGATGCCTTACTGAAGAAGCTATTTTAAGCCTTTTGCTCAGATAGCAGGGGCCAATGCCATTAATTGCCCTAAAGGCAAGGGTCAGAACCTTAAAGTCAATGCGACGGGCAATTGGAAGCCAATGAAGCTCCTCTCGGTAGGCTCTGACCGAGTTGCGAGGAGGGATGTTGCCAATCAGCCTTGCAGCCGCGTTTTGTATAATTTGAAGTCGATCAATGAGATATTGGGGGGCACCGGCATAGAGGCTGTTGGCATAGTCAAGGTGTGACGTGATGAGTGCCTGGACCACTGTTTTACGGGAAGACTGGGGGAGATAGGGAAAGATCTTCCTGATCATGCGCAGTTTATTAAAACAAGCCGCCGCTACTTTATTAACCTGGGTTTTTCCGGACAAGGTGTTATCAAATATAAAGCCCAGGTTACGGGCTGATTGCACTGGTGCAGGAGGAGGGTCAAGAATGGTAGGCCACCAAAGAGTTGAAGGGGGAGCAGTTTTCTGGCTGAAAAAGAGGACCTCTGTTTTTTCAGTGTTTAGGGCGAGATGGTTAGCTGCCATCCAAGTGCAAATGTTGCCAAGGCAGTTTCGAAAGTTGGAAAAGAGGGAGTCAGAATGGTCTCTAAATGAAAAAACAAGCTGAGTATCATCAGCATAAGAGACCACCCTGACTCCAGAAGACTCAACTACCTTGGCAAGGGGGGCCAGGTAAACATTAAACAATAAAGGGCTCAAGGCTGAGCCTTGGGGCACGCCACACAGGAGGGGTTTATCTTCGGATTGGTATGGATGCAACAGTACCCTTTGGGTCCGTCCGGATAAAAAGGATTTGAGCCATGCTAGGACAGTGCCCTCAATCCCCAGCTGTTGTAGTCGAGATATAAGAATGACATTGGAAACCGTGTCGAATGCAGCGGATAGGTCGAGGAGGACCAACATGGCCTCCTCACCCCTATCCACTGATTCCCTGATTGTCTCTGAGACTTCCAGCAACGCTGTCTCGGTGCTGTAGCCGGTTCGAAACCCAGATTGAGAATCGTGAAGCAGTTTATTTGTTTCCAAGAACTGGGCCATTTGTTTCTGAACAACTTTCTCCAATATCTTAGCTGGCTTGGGCAGAAGCGAGATGGGTCGGTAACTGCAGAATTGGGAGGGATCAGCGTTGGGTTTTTTAAGAATGGGAAGCAGCCTAGCTTGTTTCCAAGCTGAAGGAAAATGACCCTGGGTCAGGGAGGAGTTCCAAATGGAAAGAAGGGGATTAATTAAAACTGGGGCAAGATTGCCCATTACTTTAGCAGGAACCGGGTCTATAGGTGAGCCAGACTTGACTTGCTGAAGAAGAGATAGGGCAGAATCAAATGATAATTCATTAAAGGAGTTAAAGGAACATTGCGTAAGGAGAGAGGAGTCTGGAATTGGGTTGGGCATGACTGAGACAAATGAGGAGGCAAGTTTAGTAATTTTGTCCTGAAAAAAATCAGAGAGACCATTGCAAAGATCTTGGGTAGGGCTGCATTGGGTTTTTATGGCCAGAGGAGTAACAAAATCTTTCACAATTGAGAAGAGGGTTTTTGACGAATTCTGCGCCTGTTGAATACGGCTGGAGAAATATGATCTCATGGAGGAACGTTTGAGCATTTGAAATTTATTTAAAGCAGATTTATAAGCCAGTTTAGCCACTGGATCGTATTTCTGACGCCACATGCGTTCTAGCCTTTTGCATTTGCTTTTTTCCTCGCGAAGGAGGGGGGTGAACCAGGGAGCCGAGGGACGAGATCTGGCGGACGCCAGGGGAGCAAGAGGAGCAATGGTTGCAGCTCTGACTGTGACTAATGCAACTAGAGTGCATACCACAGCCCAACTAATGCCTGTAAATGTTCCAATATTGCCCATAGTAATTGAGAATGCACCACCAAAGGTGGGTTTAAGGCCAGAAATTCATCAGGTCGCTGGAGGTGTACATACCACAGTGTTTGTTCCGACTTCACAAAATTCTCAAATTGTTGTGTGGAGACCGCCACAGACAGTACCCACACTAATGGATGGAGGGCCATTTGTGTTCACACCTCCTATTACTCCTATTGGCATAAATGCTACTGAAGAGGATTATATGCCAGCTTGGTTAGAAGAAGCAGCAAGAATTAGAAAGAAAGAAAGCACAGAGATGCAAGAGAGGCAAGACATAGAGAGGGAAACAGCATTAAATTGTGCTCGATGACCTATGCCAAGTTTCCATCTCAGTTGCACAAAGAAAGTAAATACCTTTTTTTTTCTTTGTGTTTCAACAGGAAGTATTAGCATAGTGTCATGTCCCACAAGGGTATATAGAGAGTTAATCAATTTTCAACCAGATTCTGAAAAGAAATCTGGAGACCTTATACATGACAAGCAAATCGACCCTTGTGCAATATATTGATGAGTTGATTGAGGCATCAGAAACACGAGAAGCTTGTACACTAGATACCATTGCCTCATTGAATCACCTGGCTGAGAATGGACCCAAGAGGGCATAGGTACAAGCCTTTATTGCCACGGTAACGTAACTTCTGACTTTCCTGTGGCGATAGGGGCTTTGCATTATTTACAAGGCAGCGTTAAGCCACTTGGCTTAACGCTGCCTTGTAAATAAGGACCCCTTTCACACTATGCTTAGCGTGAAAGGGGTGGGCAGTGTATGTTGCAGTGGGCGTTCCACGACAACATCCATTGATTTTGACGCTGCCCCCTATGTACAAGGGTGGCGTAAAAAGGAGGCAGTGCCAAAAGTAAGACCAGGGAAAACCTGGTCTTAACTTGGCAACACGAGGAGAAATGCATTAATTTCTCCTTGTTTTTGCTTTTTCCATGTGTGCTGCCTTGTGCAGCACATGTGGAAAAAGCAAAAAGCCTGGGATTGTTTATGTGTAGCAAGGTATCCCTTCCTGCACAAAAACAACCTTTAAAAAAAATTACATTGTGTAACTTCAATGTGTGCTGGATTAGGCAGCATACAGAGAAGTGACAAAATGGCATTTCAAGATTGTTTATATGCAGGAAGGAACACCTTCCTAAACATATTAATCTTCCCCTGCACACAGTCACCCTTGTACTATGGTGCAAGGGGGCTTGCAATGGCACTACACTGCTAAGTATAACGCCAGTGAGTGGAAACACAAGGCTGCACCATATCCCTGTAAATATGGTGCAGCCTTGCATTTCTGAAGTGGCGGAGTGAGGCTTTAAGCCATGACAGCTAACGCCTCACTCTGCCGTCTTGGCTTAACACCTCTCTCCACCACTTCCCTGTAAATATCCCTCAAAGTGTCTCCAGGAAAGCTTAGGTACTGTCATAAAGAAGTTCTGAGACACATGATTGTGAAAGGAGCTAGAAAAGTGTCACCAGAAAGAGTGGAGGCAATCTTACAGATTGATCCACAACAACCTCAAATGGAAGTCAGGGTGTTCTTAGGAATGGTTGGCTACTATAGACACTGGATACTAAACTTTCCCTTAATGGCAAAACCTTTACTAAGGTTGACACACAGGGAAATGTCAGATCAGATTCTATGTGACAACGACAGTTCAAAAATATTCCTAGAGTTGAAAGACATATTGTTTTGTGCCCCGGAATGCCTGATTATTCAAAAGAGTTCACACAATTTTGCAGTGAGGTTGATGGGTGCACTCTCTCTGTGTTGACACAGATGCACAGAGTTACCCACAAGCCAGTGGCATACTTCTTTTCCACACTTTATCCCTTAGCTACAGGTCTTTGCAGTTGCCTAGAAGCAAGTCTGGAAAAGAGCGAAAATATTGTGATTAGTTACCCTTTAACTATTATCATCCCACACTCTGTGCAGCCATTATTGACAAGAACGAAAATACAGTACCTAACCCAGGAACAAGCAGATCCTGCTATTTTGTGATAATGTGGTTCTCAAAAGGTGCCATGCGCTTAACCCTTCAACTTTGTTGGCTGTAAACGATGCTGATTGTGATGAAATTCAACACGATTACCTTGATGTCACTGATGTATGCACCAAACTGAGACTGGATATTTAGGATGAACCACTAGTTCTGCCTGTCCATGTACTTTTTGTAGACGTCTCATGTGTACCGCTTAACCGCGGCGCTAATTCTGCCACAGTGCGGTTGTTTTATTGAGTGAGCGGTTCGCGTCTACCAAAGGAAGTGCGCAGCACTGCGGAGGTAGTGCTCGCAACGGCTGTTGGCCGACAGAAGCAGCGAAGGGGTTAAGAGGAACAATGCTACAATAAAAGCAGCATATGCAGTGTGCACAATAAATTATGTTATCACAGCTTCCTGGCTTCAAAGAACTATCTCAGCACAAGTTGCTGAATTGATTGCCCTTACAAAAACATGCACTTTAGCTGCTCAAATGAGAGTCACAATTTTTACAGATAGCCAATATGGGTTTGGTGTTTTCCAAGACTTTGGGAAATTATGGTCACAATAAGGTTTTTTAACTTCTTCCAATTCGTAATGGAATCCACATCAAGAATCTGTTGAAAGCTTTGCAGTTGCACAGGGAAATTGCAGTGGAAAAATGTGCAGCTCATCAAAGTGATAACGGTTACATTGCCATTGGTAACAGATATGTGGACTTCATGGCAAGGTATTATGCTTTGTTAGCCTGCACCTTTAATGAAAATTTCACATGTGAGTCCGAGGAAGAGGGTGCATTCACAATGTTGATGAAAGTCACAGATACATGGGGCAAACTAAAAAGGGTGCAGGTAAATGTTTCAGAGGCAGAACAGAACTGTTGGATAAAAGCAGGTTGTGAGAAGAATGCAAACAACATGTGGATATCTGCTGATGAGAAACCATGTATAACCTGATAACTTGTTGTTTCCAATGACACTGTTTCATCATGGATACACACATTTAGGTAGAGATTCCATAGTGAGACTCTTTAGGCAAAGCTTATGCAATCCCATATTTCGAATGTTGGATGAAGAAATTTTCCACTGAAGTATATAATATGTCAACAAGTGAACGCAGGAAAGAGAACGCACGTTACACTGACACAGATAGGGAAATCAGGTGGCCACTTCAACAGAACGCAGATGGACTTTATCAAAATGCCAATTTACAATGGGATGAGATACGTCCTAGTCATTGTGTGCATTTTCTCGAGATGGGTGAAAACCTACCCAACCCAGAGAAAGGATAGCCTCACTGTAGCAAAAGTGTTATTGCGTAGGCTGGCACCCAGGTACGGAATGCCAATTTCTCTTGAGTCAGATAGAGGAACTCATTTTAAAAGTAAGGTTCAGAAAATTATCTGCCCAGCAATATCAAATTGAGAAAAGTTTACACTGCAGCTACAGACCTGAAGCTTCTGGAATAGTCGAATGGCTGAATAGGACTATTAAGTCTCGATTGGCCACAGCCTGTGCTTCAATTTCTCTGAAATGGCCAGATGCACTACACTTGTTAATGAGCATTCAAAGTACTCTAGACAAGTATATGGGCTTATCGCCACACAAAATTCTCATTGGCAGTGGCATGAGATTACCAGCTGTCCCTGAAACTGCTATCTTGAATGTCACTGATGATAATATTTTGGATTACAGCAAAGGATTGGCTGTTGTGGTCCATTCTATTTTTCATCAGGTTTCAGCAGCAACATCGGATCCACATCAAGAACAGTGCTACAACCTCAGTCCTGGTGATTGAGTCATGATCAAGGAGCACATTCATAAGGTCCCTTCCAGGTAATTTTGATGACAAATATTGGTGTTAAATGTGCTGAAATTCCAAACTGGAATCATGCCTCAAACACCAAGAAGGTGAGAAATCCGGAGGAAGCAAATGTGGTCCTATGATCCTGAATGAAGAGCATTGGTGAATGCACCAGTACCTGAGAGACCAACCAGACCAACAGCACCATTGCCTGTACCACAGCAAGAGAATGAGGGAGACGAAGATCAACAAGTTGAACGATAGATTCAAGTGCCTGAAGTTACCCAGAGTGAACTCGAAGTCTGTCACAAAAAAGAGGCAGAAAAGAAATGCTACTGAAATTGTACCCGCACTGACAGAAGATCAAGGTGAAGAGACGAGTACTGGATTGAGAAGAGTACATCGACAAACAGAATGGCCACAGATTTATGAGCACAGAAACCTGAGAAGAAGATTGTCAATAGAACAAATTCCAGAGACTATACCTTAAGAAACGGAGTCGGTGATGAATGTGGTATATAACCAAATCAACAAACTCTGAGAAGAATCAAAAGAGCGAGGGTACCATGTAGCTGATATTCAGCAACGAAGTGGTTTTACTACGCAAACACAGTATTAAATGTCTCTTTGGAAGACTTGTGCAAAGTGAGGCTTGAATTACTAGAACCCCCTTGAAAGCAATATGGAAAGTTGAAAGAAAATATTTGAAAGAAAAAAAAGGAAGAAACGCTAAAAAACTCATTGATAAAATGAATTGTGCTGTTAGACCTTTGTTTTTTTAGTCTTTTATTTTACAGGAGATGAACTGAGGATGAGTGAGCAGTAGAAGAGTATGGATAACATTATGGGCCCGATGTAGGTAAATCTCATTTACCGATTTTGAAATACCGAATTTTACCGATTCGGTATTTCAAAATCGGTAAATGGGATGTAGGTCCCAACATCTGGATTCGTTACCGAATCCTTAACAATTCTTTAATTACCGATTCGGTAAATACCGAATCGGTAATGCCCATTCATTCCTATGGGCTTTGAAGCCCATAGGAATTATTAGGCATTACCGATTCGGTATTTACCGAATCGGTAATTAAAGAATTCACAAGGGTGCAGGGGGTGTCACTTTGACACCCTCTAGCACCCCCAAAACGGGCATGTGTGCAATGTGGCACACAGACATGCCCTAAGGGCACGTCTGTCTGTCACATGGCACATGTGTACATGCACAGATGTGCATGTACACAGGAATCAGTTTTTTACCATGGATTTGTATTCCATGGTAAAATACCGATTCTGTAAGCCATGTGCTGATGGAACATTACCTACCTACATTGCATTTTCGGTAATTTTACCGAATCGTTATCATTACCGAATCGGTAAATATTACCGATTCGGTAAATTTACCGATTCGGTAATGATAACGAATCGGTAAAATTACCGAAAATGTGCCCCTACATCTCGATAGCCCTTTACCGATCGGAAACGGCCGAAAATCGGTATTTTCGGCCGATTCCGATCGGTAAAGGGCTACCTACATCGGGCCCTATAACAGCACAGAGTAGGATTTAGAATTTTAATCACTCAAAATGGTTCAACACTACAGTTTTAGAATGTGTATCACTATTTGGTCATAGTAGTTCAACACAGTTGTAATACAGTTGAAGTACGCTTTCGATCTCTGGAACATCCTAGTGGACAAATTAGATTGACGCACTTTAATCGGCAAGTCCTGAAATATTCTAAACACCTTTTCCATTAAAGGTAAATTGAGATCTCTTACACAGCAGCCCATTGCATGGATTGACTTGCTTGGGTCTAACCTTAGAGGAATTAACAAGTAAAGATATTGTTAAGGGAAAGGAGACACTACGCATGACACAAACACCAGCACAGTATTTTATCAGAATAATCTTGAAAAAACTGTCCAGAAGTCCATAAGGATGAAACGTGTTAACTACCATTTTAAGGAGAATAATAAAAGATAAAGGAAGAAAAATATGAATGAAGAATGATTTACAAATATATTTTGATAAAGTTGAAAAAGGTGGTGCTGAACCATTTTGATTGATTAAGGTTCAAGGAGATTTTTCTCCATTGGAAGGTGAAAATGGCTGATCTTCTGGTTCTGAGCACCATTTAAAGTGACTTGATAACCTTTCCCACTAAAGCGGTAGGTGGGGTAGTTTATTTCTGTTGCAACTGGCCCTTTTTGCAGGGTTATCCTCAAACATTTTGCTTCTTTCTCCTATTTTTTCCTGACCTGTTTTTGTTCGCTTTAGGACTCTGGGCATTTTCTCACTGCTAATCAGTGCTAAAGTGCCAGTGCTCTGTCTGTAGATTGTTATTATGATTGCTTTGCATGATTGGTATATTTGAATTACTGGTAAGTCCCAAGTAAAGTGCACTCTGTGTGCCCAGGGTCTGTAAATCAAATGCTACTAGTGGGCTTGCAGCACTGATTGTGCCACCCACCCAAGTAACCTTTTCAAATGTGACTCAGACCTGCCACTTCAGTGTCTGCATCAGCAGTTTCTAACTGCCAAGTCAACCTGGCAAGTGCACCCACCTGTTAGGCCCAACCCTTCGCTTTTCTAACATGTAAGGTACCCCTCATGTAGGCCCAGGGTACCCCAGGGTGCAGTATATGTAAAAGGTGTAGCATGTACTGGTGTGTTTTACATGTCTTGATTGGGAAATACTGCCTTATTTATTTTTCACTATTGAAAGGCTATCTATCCCATAGTTTAACATTGGAGGTACTTTGTAACATCTTACAAGTATAACTTTCCATTGGGACAAGATAGAAAAGTGGAGTTTTTGCTCTCTGACTCAGAATTTAATAACACATCTTTTGAAGGCAATGGTTTTAAAATTCTGTGCTTGAAGATGCTACTTTTAGAAAGTAAAAGCAAATAGCAAAACAGTTGGTGGTTGTGTTTCTTTGTGTTCTTTTACTTTTCACACAAGATCATTCTATTTAATAAACATGACGTGTAAATTAATTATAATATTTTATCATCCTGACATAACATTGCTCAATATTTAAGAACAGAGAGTTAAAACAAAAAGAATCGCAAAGCTATACAAACCTTTTCCATATCCCAAAATAAATCACACATTAATAAACAAGATGACAGCGAGATAAAGCGGCACTATGATCAGAGGCCAAACCCCCAACTATGCGGAGGTAGAGACGGGGAGTGGACTGGTGCCGGACTCAAGAAGAGGCCCTCTTTGAAGCCCAGGGCTGCCCTGAACTCTTCGAAAAGGTATGGGGTAAATGGTTCAACCTGTTGTTCTGAGGGGTGGGTGTGTGTCTTTTATGAATCAGGATAATCTCATGTATGATTTTACTCTACAAATGTCATTCACAAGTCTGTGTCGTTTCTCATTTGGATGTACAATATGATATTATGGTTGATTTTGATGCCAATGTAAAGTTGTGGTTTGTTCTAAATCCAATTTGATTATCAAAAATAATAAACAAGATGACACAAAAGTTCCAAAATTAATTGTCTACGCGTTTCGAATGATCAGATCGCCATTTGCAAATCCAACTGAAGTTGAGGGAAGGAAAACAGAGGTCTTGTTCACTCGTTTTTCAATGAAAAGTCAAAGCTCTATATTCTTCAAAAGATTTCCTAATGAAGGAATGAAACAGAGTCATCATTAAGGACTGCATTTCTTTGCCACTCAGTATGATATTCAGATAGAAAATGTGGACACGAATGAAAGAGGTTCCTCCTCTTACATCATATTTGAACATTTAAGAAATCATCCAGGTCTGGTCCTGTGGAGAACCTATAATATATGTGGTTAGAAATGTGTAGACTATTATTTTGGGTTTTCATGTTCAAACTACACTAATATGGAGGATGACTATGGACTTTCAATGAAAAGCCATTATTTTTCTTTCATTTTCAATAGTTGATGATTTTGGAACTCAATATTGACACCAGGTGTGTTAAAAGGGGTTGCTCTGGCTTATAACTTTGGACTAGTTGAACACTGATTGGTGCTATTTTTGATTTGTGTCATCTTCTTTACTAATGTGTGATTTATTTTGGGATATGGAAAAAGTTTGTATAGGTTTGCAATTCTTTTTGATATCACTCTCTGTTATTAAATATTGAGCAATGTTATGTTAGGATGATAACATTTTATAATTGATTTACAGGTCATGTTTATTAAATAGAATGATCTTTTGTAAAAAGTAAAAAAACTGAAAGAATCACAAACACCAACTGTTTTGGTTTTTAATTGTATATAGCGGTTGCAGGTAAGAGCCCAACCACCTATTGTTGTTTTTCTCTTTTAGATAGTTGTCATTTTCTTCCATACTGTGTGCCTCAGCTATTTTGTGCAATGACTGTCTGGTTTTGGATTGATAGGGGCTGTGGACAGCTACAAGGGGGTTGGGGTGTGTCCTGCCTTTCCTGTGTGATTCAGAGCTGAGCTGAATAGACCTTGCTGCATTTAGGGTGACGGGAAGAGTTTCACTTACACCTGAGTAGGCAGTGTATCCTCTGCACAATGCTGTTATCACCTCCTGTAGTGATGCTGTAATAGAGAGGACATAACTGGTTTGGACTGAGATCAGAGACCCTTGCCACAAGGAGAACAATGACAAAATGGGGTGTAAGTAGTGGACCTTAAACCCCAGAGAATTAGATCACTTTTGGACTCAGGAGGTACCTGTAGAACTGTAAAGGAGAGTATGGCCCTTTTGCTGTGTGTTTTGCTGGGTTGGCCTGCAGTTGGTGCTTCAACCAAGGATGGGTACAAAGACTGGAACTTTGCTGAGAACCTTCTTGAAGAAGAATCTCCATGGGCTTGTGTGTGCTGGCCTTCTGTTCTGAAGTCTCAATGAAACAAAGATGTCACCCCCATCTCCCTTGAACTGCACTGTTGGGAGTTTTGACCTGACAGGAGGTGCCTGTTCCAGTTTTGGCCTCAGGAGGTTGATCCAGCTGTTGGGAGCTGGAAGAAACTTAAAAGAAGCAAGAAAAACAATCTCTTTTGCCATCAGGGATGCCACCATGACACGGTGACCAGCACCGAGGCCAGGGGCACTGCTCTTGCGGTGATTGATGCACTGCCCCACCTGCACCCCAGCTCAGGCGTTCTTCAACGGTTGCAGTTATCGGCCTTCCCGACGCCAGCACTCGCATGGACATCATCACTGCCAGCGCTTACATCCCGTTATTGTGGAGCCGAAGGTGAATCCATGAGTCTTCGACTTTTCATTTCCCCACCAGAACCAGCGCTTCACCGCCAACGCAACTGACTTCCCCTGTCCTCGACGCAACACATGCCTCTCGGGGACACAATGCCTTGCCTTGACCATGGCAACCAGGTAGCCGGCCTCGACCTCTGCACCAATGCCTTTTCTCCACAATGCCATGCATCGTCCAAAGACTTCGTTCTAAGGCACTGTTGTTTGGGGGTCCGTGTTACTCCTTGCCTGCCCAACACACCTTGCGGTCAGCGGCACACTTTTGCCTGTCATGACCTCATCTTAGCCCCAGTTGGAGCTATTTGTGTACTACAAGTTCGATTTTTTTAAAATAACTGTTCTAAAGTCATATTGTACTACATGTTTGTTGTATTTGTTTCTGTTTTCGTCTTGTTTGGTTTGGAAAAAGATAGTTTATTTTTCCAACCTGATGTGGTGTCCATTTGTGGTGTTTTCACTGTGTTATTGAGTCCAAATACTTCACAAATTGCCTTTGGGATAAACCTGTATGCTTGTGACAAGCTACAAAGGGGGTGAGCAGGGGTTATCTAATGTGTATATCCCCTTTACCCTGCCTAGAAGCAAAGACAAAGGTGCATACCTCTGACAACTAGAGGCCCCTATTTCTAACAATTGCCTCAGCCCTTGCTTGTATAAAATTGTTCTAGGATTAAGGATTATCTAATTAGTAACTGAACTTCTAAAAGACTCATATCCACAAAGTATCTAAAAGAAAGAAAAGAATGACTGAACTTAAGAAACACAGAACTGACTCAATGAGAAATGTGTTGAATTAGAAATAAGTGTAAATATATCATGAGTTACATTTTTGTAATAACAGTAATAATGATTTCCATAGCAGTAATAGGATTTTATTTAACACCAGAGACAGAAAACAAATCAAAGAATTCTACTCTACTACACACATACCTTAGCAAATAAGATCAATTTAAATATTCCTTTGTGAGCTATAAGAAAGATGATATTTCTAATATTGTTTACTCTAGATTAGTACAATACACTAATGCAATGGACCCAAAATATTGATATGTCTGTGAACACTTACCAATGTCTGTTTCAGAAGAAGTAACATACTATCACATGCCTTTGTCTGATGCAGTTTCATCTAGCATCCTACTTTCATTAGTTTATTGATGAGGAAGCATTAATTTACCCAAGGAAGGAGAAGGAACGGATGCAGCCTGGTATCATTTCTTTCCACACAGATCTATAGATAGTGTTCAAGCTTACAAGATTAATCCAACATGTTTAATGCGACCAATGGAGAACACTTACATAAGGGTTTTAGAGGAAAAGTGCACAAACATAATACAAACTAGTGATAAAAATAGTGATGTTTTAGAAAATGCTTGGATAAAGGAAGAGAATAAATTTATAAAGTGGATAGTTCACCCTAAATTAAGATTAGAAAGTCATACACAAATGGCAACTGGAATGTTCAAAGTTGTTGGGGAGTCTGGTCATAGACAATTTATCAGAGCGGTTTTCAAAGATAACCTCCCAAATACCCAAAGATATTGAAATAGATGCCTCACTCACTTATTGTGGCATGCTTCATCATCGGCGCCTATCCACACCCATTGGTAGGATGATATCACAAGGACGGACTCAACCAAATGTAGAAATGGGAGTTCTTAAATTAAATCTAACTGCATAAGCAAGGATCCAGGTGAAACCTTTGCTATTACAAATACCTACGGGTATACCCAAAGGTTTCCTTTATTTGTTGGTTACTTTGGGTATGGACAGAAACTCATTCTGAGGGTTTTATATTGAAAATAATTGTTCAATTAAACCTCCTGTGCTTATGACAACTCTAAGACCCCAGTTATATGTGGGGCCTTCGTCTGGCTTGATAAATCTATCCCTGCCTTCTAATGTACACATTCCATGCACACACATGAGATATAGGCTCTCACCCTTCTTGTTATTTCTTCTTTGTATAGTTTTTTTGAAAGACAAAACATTTGTACATATTTATTTGGGTGATAAGGTTAAACTTAAAGTATCATGCTTGGTGATGTTGTGAGATACTGGTTTTGTTGTCTGAGTGACTTTCAAACATTATCTCCTATCTGATCCAGGTCAAAAACAAGTGTGGGGATACCTCCCATAGTACAAACAAGTGGTCCCTGTGTAGATCCCAAGACTATGGGGTCTCTGTGTGTGCAGTTTATTGAAATTAATGAAAAGACTTTTTAAACTTGAAATACAGTGTAATTCCACACATCTTGTGTCTTTTGTTATCAATATGCCCCCAGGTGAAGCATAATAGAAATAACGGTGATTCTCGTTTATCCAGATATTGCATTCATATTCAATACTTGCCCTCTATTTTTGTTTTCGAAGTCATGCAGTCACTGGAGGTTGGTGCTGGCTTGCAGTCATACACTTATTGAATGGAGAAAACGTTTTTGTTAAGGGCCAAAATCTGAAGAAGACATCATTGTTTCATAACCTGTTCATTTATTGAGCACAATCGCCACAATTGTGATAACAAGTGGGGGGAATTAGATTTTCCAACACAATGGAAAAGTTTCTGTTTACAGGAGAAAGACACCCAAGCGAAACAGACAAAAAAGGAATTAGTAGTTGTGAGCACACATTTGAACTGACAGGAGTGATTTGCCAAATTTTATAGGGAGAAGAGAGTATGATACCTGAGGTTTACTATATGTGCGGACTAAATGCTTATTTTTTGTTACCGGCAGACTAAGAGGGTATTTTTTAGGACTCCTAAGATGTATCATTTTCAAATTTTAGATGCATTATCAATAACACCATCACACAGACAGAAACGAAATGCAGAAACAGGAACAGGCTTAGTAGGAGACATATTTGGAGTAATCATTCTACTTGTAGGTGCCATTTTAAATGATGAAAAGATTAGAAAGTTTGCTACCATTGTTGACAAGATGCCAATTGTAATACAGTCTATAGTACTTCAAGAAATACTTGCACTAGACATTTTACTCAGAGAAAGGTGGAGTTTGCAAAATGCGTAAATTAACTGACTGCTGCCCATACATACCAAACATAGAAGAGAAAATAGAACGCTATGCAAAGAACAACTAAGGTTTAAAACCTGAATTACATAAATTGGAAAAACCACGTGTTTTGGAAGATTTGTGAAAAGGTGTTCAAATGATTGGAAACTGGTTTTCAATGGCAGAAAATGGTATTTTGAAAGCTAGTCTTCAGCCAATAATAATTCTAGGGCTTTGTCCAGTACTTAATTATGCTGTATTTGTGAGCTGTAGATGTATTTTACGCAGAAGACAGGAAAGGATATGAAAAAAGTTATTTGAAAAGGATTTAAGTTTGAGGGGAATCATGAATGATGATTACATGAAGTACCTGACATTTAGAGGTCTGAAAAGAAAGAGACAAGACTCAACTGCTAATGAATGTGCACTCTAAAGTGAACTCACCTGGAAAATTGATTTGTGTGATGTTTAAGATAACCATCAGATGGGGGTTTGATAGATCAGATACGACATTAATATGAAAATGCATTAAAGAAGGAAAAGTGTAAAATGTCTTTCCACAAAGATGCAAATTAACGTGTAGCATGATTTTGTTTGTAGTAAGCACTCATATTTATTGTAATTACACTACTAGGTCAGACTAGACCTCATTCATCTTTCTATCTTTCACTTACATTTCTTGTTTAACAAATAAATGCTTTTAGAAAATGCCGAACTATGCAATATTATTTGATGAATGCTTCACACATAGCTTGCCTAAAAATGACATCAATGTAGAATGTGCTGACTTTAAAATGTATTTCTTCTTTACCTAAGCTAAATGTTTTTATCGTATTTAGTTAGTTTCTAGCAGCCACATATTCACAATGCTTAATACTAACCAGTGTATTAAACAATAATGCTTACATGAAGATGTGAATCTCATGACTTAATTGTTGGTTTCTATTAGTAATGGACTTTTAATACATGTGTAGAATGCATTACTTGATTGTGGCGACAGTTGGAGGTTCCTGCCTGAAGCTCCTGGTCATACTTCTGGATAGTTAAATAAGCAGCTTATTTACCTGCAGTACTGTATCCTGGTATCCTTATATTCGCAACGAGTTGGCCAGCGGTGATCCAGGATCTATGTGCTGAACTTCGGCCAGTTCAGATGCAAATTTCTTCAATTCTGGTGCTACCGTGGCAGGCGGCTTCACGACGTAAGCGGGTGAGTGTGGGAGTTAGAAGGTCCCTACCACACCTCTCTGCAGGGCACTGCACCATTTATTGGGATTCAGAACAAGATTTTGGGAGTTAGAACCATAAGCTTGCACTTCCTTATACCTGATTCAGAAAAGGGGGTGGTGATGAACAGAGTGTCTGAATTAAGCAGACCACTCTTACCCAGTCCAAAGATCAGGGCTTGATCCATCACTGTTTTTTAGCTCACTGCACCATCCCAGCTCAGAACCCAGCTACATGCAAATTAGTCTGTTCCTTACCCAGTGCATGATGGGAACAGGGCAAACCAAACTACCAAGCCAATTCTTATACTGGGAAGGAAACAAGCTACCAGGGACCAGTTTCTGGCATTTCAGCCGTCGTCGGCCCGGCTTGCTTGAATCCTGATGGTGCAATGAGCAAGGGACTCACATCTGAGTATACCCTTCCACGCTTATGGTGGACAAAATGATTCAGAAAAGGGGATGGTGCAGTGAGATAAATAACGGTGATGGATCAAGCCCTGATCTTTGGACTGGGTAAGAGTGGTCTGCTTAATTCAGACACTCTGTTCATCACCACCCCCTTTTCTGAATCGTTTTTGGCCGCTATAGGTGTGGCAGGGTATACTCAGACATGAGTCCCTTTCTCACTGCACCATCAGGATTCAAGCAAGCCGGGCCGAAGACGGCTGAAATGCCAGAAACCGGTCCCCGGTAGCTTGTCTCCTTTCTGGTGAAGAATTGGCTTGGTAGTTTAGTCTGCCCTGTTCCCATGATGCACTGGGCCAGGGACAGACTGATTTGCATATAGCCAGGTTCTGAGCTGGGATGGTGCAGTGAGATAAATAACGGTGATGGATCAAGCCCTGATCTTTGGACTGGGTAAGAGTGGTCTGCTTAATTCAGACACTCTGTTCATCACCACCCCCTTTTCTGAATCCCTTCCTTATACCTAGCATCAGCACAAATGTGGAACTCTCTTTTCCCTCATTGCTGTAGGGCCTGCATGCGGTGTGCACATGCAGTGACATGGATGGTGTTCAGGCTAGTGACATACTTGTGACACCTAGTGTTTTCAGGATGGGTGAACTCTGCAGCACTGACACTACATCGCAGTTGTCTGGCAACAGATCTGCAGAACAAGGTAATACACAGATGCTGCATTACTGGTTGTTTAGCAACACCTCCTTCATGTGAATCACTTTAATTACCTTGCAGATCACAGCGTCTCTGCAACATCGGAGTCACAGGCGATGCTCTACGGTGGTTTGATTCATTTCTGAACAACAGATCGTTTCAGATCTTTGACGGGGACATAACATCAGCCAGAAAATCCCTGAATTGCGGGGTACCGCAGGGCTCTTCATTAAGCCCTGCGCTGTTCAACGTATATATGAAACCCCTGGCTGGGATCGTCGAACCATACGGTATAAAAATAGTATCGTATGCTGACGATACCCAGCTAGTGGTTTCATTGGCTCATGAAGGCACCAGACATACCTCAGAAGGCCTGTTGAAATGCCTGGAGGACGTCAAGGAGTGGATGACGTGTTCCTCCTTAAAACTTAATGGAGACAAAACTGAGCTCATGCTCCTGGGCTCAGTATCACCAGCGTCTCTCACCTCCCTCTGGCCTTCTTGCCTAGGCACCCCCCCCACTCCCAAGGATAGTGTAAAAAGCCTGGGAGTATGGCTTGATAAACATCTCTCCTTCTCAACTCAGGCCACCAAATTATCGGCCACATGTTTTGGTCTACTTAGAACTCTTAGGAAAGTTCTTCCCCTTCTACCAATGGAAGCAAAACAAGTGGCAGTACAGGGCCTGATTCAGTCTCGGCTGGATTCGAACAATGCCCTGTATGTTGGTGCCCCAGAGATGAGCCTGCGAAAGCTACAGGTGGTGCAGAACTGTGCAGCCCGCACCCTGCTACAGATTCCACGGACCCAATCAGCCAAACCCGCACTGATCAGTTTACACTGGCTCCCAGTGAGACAGAGAGTGGCGTTTAAGGCACTATGCATTGCCCATCGGGCCTTCTGGAAGTCAGGCCCAGTTATCATCGACAAACTAGTAACTCGATACCACCCTAAGAGAAACCTTCGTTCTGCAGAGGCTTTTCTGACCGTGGTGCCCAGAGTAAGGAGAGCCAGGACCGGAGGAAGGCTGTTTTCTGTAAACACCGCTAAGATGTGGAACTCACTCCCCCTACAACTTCGGACCAATTCAAACCTACTCTCGTTCCGCAAACAATTGAAAACTTATCTGTTTGCCAGATCCACCGATTCCTAAGTCTTCCGTCACTCCCAGTTCTGTCCTCATGCTTCACCGCTTGGACGCCCCTTGGGGCAACAATCGCGCTATACAAATAACAATACAATACAATACAATACAATTCGCACACCCACAAAAAGGCATTATGGCAGTACGAGTTTCGGAGAGGTAATATGGTAGTACGTGTTGGGTAATTAACTTTAATTACTCTGCGGAGCACACCCTGCAGATCAAGGTGATTCACACGCCCAAGGACTAATAACAACATTGATGTACAGAAATCTTGTTGTGTAATCTTAAGACTTAAGACCCAAAGACTAATAACGACGTTGATCTACAGAAATCCTGTTGTGTGTTCTTAGTGAGCCATTGGAAGTACTTTCCGGTTCACAGCAATTCGCACACACAAAGGCTAAATTAATAAAAAAAATATTATTGCTACTCAAAATCAGCATATGTTCCATTGTGCAGTGTGTGCTAAAACTGCAAACAGGAAATAATATGAACAGTTATTACGGTGCAGTTACTACTGTGATCTGCACACCATTTTGACAGTTCTACTTCACTGTGTATGGCGGTGCTTCACACACTATTTGCATTTATAAATGATTATACTATGCATGTAAATCAATGATCATCCTTTGACTGTGCAGTTCTCCAAGGTATTTCTATAGCCTTTAATTGCATTTTTATTCATTTTAGGTGGAACTAACTGTGTTTCACCATGTTTCAAAGTAAAGTACCTCCATCAACACCAAGAGTTTTAGGTGCTGAAGACAGAAAGATTTTGAAACATTTACCACAAAAATCTATATTAGGGAAGTATGATGTGGTGTATGACTATGTCTTTGCATTGAAAATTTTAGACACTAGGTTTAAACTGCTAAAAAATATTGTGTTAAAAAATTCTTATGAGCGTTATGAACTTTCTGTAGCGCCTATTGAGGAAACTTTCAGAATATTATCCTCTACGTGTGAATATAAAGAATTTGAAGATGAGCTAATAAGCGATCAAATTGTGAAACATACGAACAATTGGAAAAATCTGGAAGTTCTGATGACCACACCTTATCTCACATTGAAAAAGGCTGTGGATTTAGCTGCCGGTATTTAGAATACTGCATCGTTCATGTCTCAAATGTCGGACAATCTGCATCTACCCTGGAGCTAGAAGCTGATATGTGCATAAGCAACAAAAAGAAAAAGAGACTTTAGAGGCAAAGAAAAAAACTTGATCAAAGGGAAAATGAAGGTGATGTTGTGCCATCTGTGTAGAAGTTCTAACCATTTAGGAAATTCACTGATGTGTCCTGCTTGTGATAAGGTATGCACAGGATGTAAGAAGAGAGGGCATTTTGTTAAAGTGTGCAATTCCAGGAACAAATATAGTTAATCCCAAAGTAGTAAGCAGTTAGTTAGCATGATCGTCTGGGTCAAGTGATGAGAGTGTTGTGTTGTGTGTTGAAACCTCACCAGGTCAACACCTTAATGAACTTGAGATCAATCAAGATGAGTATGAGACCGTATTGCGTTAATTGGCTTGGATGATTGGAAAAACTTCAGTAATGTGGAACTTAAGAGATCTGTTATTAGGCCTCTGGAGTCTGTGGAAACTTTGAAGTAATAGGTGAATTTGAGACCCCTCTTCTCTTCAAAAGCAATCCTACACTTGCTGTAGTGTATGTTGGAAAGTACGGTTCATCGTTGTTGGTCTGGTTAGAACAATGCAATTTGGAGATCATTTTAGATTCCAATAGCCCTGTGCAACTCCAACTTTCTGAGTTGGTGGTGAAATTCCTTAATAACGTGTTTACTGAAAACCTTGGAAAGTTTGTGTGATTTAAACATAGGATTCAGCTTAAACATAGGATTCAGCTTAAGACGGGAGTGAATACTATAGTTCGTAAGGTGAGAAGAGTACCTCTTGCCGTAAGAGCCGAATAGTTTACAGAATTAGACAAGTTACAAAGGCAAGACATTGTAGAGACTATTGAGAGTTCTGAATGGTTGTCTCTAGTGGTTTTAGCAAAGACATCCTATTTAAGTTAGAGAATGTGTGAATTCCAGGATCTGGTGAATCGCCACTCTTGCCAATATAACAGGAATGCTATCACTAATTAAGGAAGCGAAGTGGTTTTTCACCCATGACATGACTTTCACATTATACCTGATAGTTTTGTATGAGGAATCACATCATCTAACTTCATCTGTCACTTTAGAGGAAGCTTTCCATTTAAAAGGATGTCATTTGTACTGGCCTCTGCTATTTTTCAATGGATCGTGGAAGTTTTATTCAGAGATGTTGGGGGTGTGTTCTGCTTTCAAGATGATGTGCTAGTGTTTGACAATGATAATATCAACCAAGATTAGTGCTGGTGTTGAGTGTTATAGAACAGAAGGGGGTCACTCTAGGTGCAGACAAGTGTACATTTGGTGTTACTAAGTTAACTATTTGGGCCATAATTTGTCTGTTGTTGGAATAGAACCAAAAGGGAGTTTGATCAAGGTGATTGTTGAAGCACTGGTTCCCCAAGAGAAGGATCAATTGAGAGTATCTATGGGAGTAATGGAATTGTATGCCTGTTTCATTCCTCTGCTGAAAAAACTAACAGCATGTGTCAGTTATTAAAAAAAACATTTGTATGGAATGATTTATGTAAGCAGCATGTGAAAAGAGAGCTAGCCAATTCCATTGCTCAAACCTTTTGTCACTAAAGATCCTAGCATAGTCATTATTGACACCAGTCAGTATGGTTTGGGTGCAGTGTTACTACAAAACTAAAACGGAAGAGAAGAAGTGGCAGCATATGCAAGTCATAGTCTTAGGAGTGTGAAGGCATCCTATTCCTTGGTGGACCATGAGGCTTTGGCCTGCTGGTGGTGTGCAAACCATTTCTGTCAATATTTATGGGGTGCTGAGTTTGTTGTCAGAGTTGAGCATAAACCTCTAATTTACATGTTTGAAACTAAGGTTTCTGGAAAGACAACACCCTAGAATTGCCAAATGGAGCACATTCCTAGTATAAAGAACGTCATGGGAGAATGTTTATTGCGATTACCAGGGGATTCCAATGACAAGGATTTGGAAATAAGTGTATTGGATGAAGAAGATATAGTGGTTAGTGGATTGACATGTATACCACACAAGGCCATTTCAGAATCAGAATTCATAATCAGAGTGATTGCTTGCTTTAAGTTAAGATGCTACAGTAACAAAGGTTGTGAAATATGTAATTGAAGGCTGGCCCACAGTCAAGTTTAAAGATTATGTTGTTGATGCTTTTAGAACAATGTATTCTGATTTGTCAGTTGTGAGAGGACTAGTATGGAGAGCATATTGGTATGAGAGCTATGAAAAGAAGTGATAAGACTCAAGTGACTGTACTGAGTACAATTGTTGCAGTCCTTGTTTCTGAGAATGCATGGTCTACAGTGGCCATGGACATACTTGGTCCAGTGGATGTAAGTAATAGTCATGTCAAATATGGTCTAGTAATAATTGACTATTACTCTAGTTTGTTGGAAGTGGCTTTTGTTAATAACATTACATCATCTGCGGTAGAAGATATCATGAGGAAGTTACTTTCTCTGGAGGGAGTGCCAGAAGAGATTGTCATGGATACTGGCCCTCAGTTCACTTCTTATGAGTTTGATATCTTTTTTCCAATTTAGATGTTAAGTATATCACCACTTTATTATGTCATCCTAGAAGCAATGGATTAGAGAGGAGATGGGCAAGATGGCGGCTGTGTGACCTGAGCGGGTTTCACTCCCCGACCGCGGCTATCTTCAGAATTAATTTGGGAGATGAAATGCATACGTAATCCTAAATTTGAACCAGGGTGTAACTGCGGGAAATTACGGAGAAGCTGCGGGTGAGAAAAGAGAAAGCGAGCCATATGATTGTGCTTCTCGAAAAACAAAAGCTGTGGCTCCGAGCATTGCGGCTTAGTATAGCGGTTTTCAGAAGCCGTGCTCATCTGTGGACCTGGTGGGCGTGGTCTACGGGGAAAGTACGGCTTGACGAGAACTGGTGCCAGAAGCACAGTTTGCCGCCTCGGAGGAATCCAAATCAAGTTATGCTCGTCACCAATCTGATAGATAAATTGTGGTTTAGAAAATTGGATCAGATTGTATCATGGTTTTTATGGGCTGGGAAACGCCCAAGAAGGGCCCTCAAATTTATGACTCTGCCTAGAGATAGGGGAGGGTGGGCAGTACCAAATTTTCAAATTTATTACTGGTCTATCACACTGAAACAAATAGGGGAATTATTGGATGGAGTAACCTTGGATAGCCCGGACAAATTGATATAATATTTTTTATGGGGTAGAGGCTAGGGGTCTTTTTTTGCGTCATATAGATTTTGCATATTTCAAAAGGGTGAAATTCAAGGATTTTCTAAGCGCCTATAGAGTTTGGACGGTGGTCCGCAAAATGTTCGGAATTGGGCGGCTTCATGTATATTCTCCCTTTACAAGGAACACTTTATTTCCAGAAATATTTTGGGATGTCTATTTTAAAGAGTGGGAAGACAAGGGGGTTCAGTGTATAGGGGATATTATACCTGATACTAATATAATGACCTTTAAGGCCATTAAACAGAAATATGGGATCGAGAACAAACAATTTTTAAAATATCTACAGATTAAGGACTTTCTCTGTAAAAGAACTTTTACTTGGACACACATCCCGTTATTAGATTTAATTATTGGGGATCAGTCGTCAATATCTTATTTATATAAACTTGTAAATGAGAAAAGGGAGGATGATTTAGCTAAGCACTTTGACAAGTGGCAATCGACTTTACAAGCAGGACAAGGGGAGTGTGAAGATTCTCTTTTGTATAGCCAAACAGCGTGTATATCTGCAAACTTGCAGGTACAATGTTTTAAGATCTGGCTAAATCTTTATATAACTCCTGCTCGAATTTTTAAATGGGGGGGAACTTCCGGGATAAACTGTTCACGATGTGGGGTGCTCACTGCGGGCAGTATGCATATGTTTGCCACCTGCCCTAGTTTGTTTCAATTGTTGAGAATTTTGGGATACTCAGTATTGTTCACCCCTCAGGTTATTATGTTAGGAGTTTCCAATCAAAGCATGGCCGAACCAGACCGTAAGATGGTTCTTGCAGCAATGGCTGTATTGCGGCTTTGCTTAGCCATGGTATGGCTTGACCCAACTCCCCCATCGATCCATGTATGGTTTAGTAAACTTTTATTTGTGTACCACTGGGAGATTCTGTGTACAGGAGAAGAGGAAAGAGGGCTCAGAGGGGAGGGAGAAAAAATATGGAGATCTTTAACTAATTGGCTGAATCAGGAAGAATGTTTAGTTTGATCGGGTTATGCACTCATTCCTTTTTTTTTATTTTAAGCTTTCCTCTGTACCCTGAGGGGATCCACCAGGGGGTTGGGTGGGTGGGTTGTATATAATGAAAAACAGGACTTAAGGCATACTTGTTTAATGTACGCTTTTTTCTTTTTTTTGTTATATTGTACCTATGTCTGACTCCCTAATAAAGACATTTTAAAAAAAAAAGAAGCAATGGATTAGTTGAGCGTTGTAACAGAATGATAAAGGAGAACATACAGTTATCCGTTGTGAGTGGATTGGATTGGATGCAAGAAGTGAGAAATTGAATGTGGGTTCTTCGCAGTACAGTTTCTCCTATTGTGCTGCTGCAAGGGAGATTTCCTGGATCAACAATTAAAAGGGTTATGGTTGAAAAGAATAATGATTTCTGATTAAGTGTTAAACGAAGATATTGAGAAACAAAAACACTTAATATGAAGGAAGGTGATTATATTAGGGTAAGAAATCTGATTAGGGGAGGGAAAAATAGTTACCATTTTTCTGCACCAAGAAGGGCAGTTTATGTTAATAAATATTTGGTAAGGTGGAGAATGGTAAATGTTGAAACAAGAACAAGTTATTGGTTGTACAAGAACCACATAAACCAGCAACTTTTGTGCGGAAATTCGAAGCACTTCCTGGTGTTGCTCTTAGGAAATCAGGCAGGAGTATGAATATTCCATCAAAGTTGCAGGACTATGTTTTGTATTGAACACTGTCCTTTAGATAAACTTAATGCTGATATGTGCTTAACAGTTTTTAGAGCAGCTTATTTAAATTTATATGATTATTCTTTTGTTTCTTGTGCATGTACAACATTTGTCATGGGGATATTAGTTTTTATGGGTGATATGTGGTTTTTGTTGCATTTTTCTGAACATTGTTCTTGTGGGGAAAAGTATATTTTGCTAATTTACAAAGTTCTGCATGGGGAAGATGTGTTGGGTTCTGTTTCGGAATGTTAATATTTGTGTGAAATGCATTTCTTGATTGTGGTGACTGTTCTAAGCTATTGCCTGCAGATGCCAGTTATACTTCTGGATACTTAAATAAACAGCATGGTTACTGTGAGATCCACATTCTAGTATCCTGTTATTAATACCATAGGTTACAACGAGAAAGCTTCTCCTTTAGAATACGTCATTCTTACACAGTGGAATACTGAATAGCTAATAGTTTAGACTGTAGGGTTCTCGTGGGAACGCAGAGCGAAGCTAACACACATGAATGGTTAGCAGCTAAGTTGACACATGTTGATAGCACCTTGCCAACTTTGTATGTTTATGGTGGGAATGAAGGAGAAAGCAGCCGGAAATCGTATGATCCTTCCTCATTGGCTTAAGATGTCCTAACACCAACATGGATTGTTACATGTGTTTTTTGTGTTTATAAATAATATATGTGCTCCTAGTTAGGATCAGAGAGTGTGCAGCCCAGACTGGTAGAGGCTATTCTTCTGTGACTATCCCTGTTTTCCCTTTATACTTTTTGCCCTATTCTGGGTGAGCAACTCCTGATGGTGATTTTTGTGATCTACTACTTTGTGGATTTTTACTTTTCCTCTAACAATTATACCTACTGCTGTGACTATTTTTTAGCTTAACTTTGAATAGTTGTTACTGCGACTGTTTGAAAGGTGTTGTTTGATAGATGAGACTCAGGCGAGTTTCTAGAACTACTCTTTATGGGGAGTTCGACTTCGATCTGATTAATTTTAAATGCTCCTTTCAATCTACTAGTTCGGGTAAGTTAGAATCTGCTTAGAGTAGAACAGGGACCTAAATTCCTTTTAGCGCACGCTTTCATTTTCTTGATTGATTCCAACACTGATTTTCGTTGATGTTTCTATAAACTGATTTATCTGATTTACTAATTTGAATAACAAGACCAAAATCATATACTAAACTCTTATAGATAAATAAAGTTTTTCGGACTGATCCATAAACTCTCATCATTGACCGAACTAAGTGACTAAATTGATGATGTTGATTACAATTATTTTGATTGATGCTCCCTTCTAAAATGATGGCAAAGATCCTTTGCAGGGGAGAAGATTTTGGGGCAGAAATGGAGACCTCTTTTGTAAAGATGGAGGGAGGATGAAAATGAAAGTTTTTGTATACCCCTCATGAAGTCACCTTCCCATAACTCTAATATGTATTAATCATGTGGTTTTAAATTAACCAATGTAGAATAGAAAGCACACACATAAATAAATGTGGGATACTAATTTTCTCATGTTGCAAACCGTAATACACTAATTAAGTGAAACTGTCTTACTAATATAGTGGGGAAATGCTATAATCTAATGAAAGGCTATGCATGTATGCTATGCTTCTTAAAAGTATAATTGTGGCAGAAATGACGGAGAATGGTGAGAAAACAATGCAAATATGTGGCTTTTGAGCTAGGTAACCACTAACAGGGTGAACTCAGAATGGGGGGAGGTAAACAGAAGGGTTGTACTTCGAGATCTAACATTTAATTGTGTTTGTTTCTATGATCGTTCCCGTTATGGCCCATGCGGCCTAGTAAAACATGGAGGGTTTGCGAGACTCCAAGAGAATGTCTTTGTATGCATGCACGACTGTGCTCGAGAGATGTGCAAGCAGTCTGTGCCTGTGCGGCTGGTGTCAAGGTCAGCGTGGCCTGAAGAGCAGAATGGTTCCAAGTTAAGATGTCCGTGTTATGAGCCTGGGAAAGTACAGCAAAGTGCCAAGTTAAAGGAAAGAATGCAATAACTAACAATCTGAACTTTATTGTGCTTAGAACTATGACTAGGCGGAAATATGGACAAGGAGGAGATGAGTTTATCCTCATCCACCGCTTGAATGGACCAATGAGAATTGAATGTGGGCCCTAAAAGTTTCAAGTTTAGTTAGATATTAGGGAAAAAGGGTATAATAGAGGTCGTTTGGAAGAGAGTAAAAAGCTTGCTTTTGAAATATTTTTCGCACTACGACATGCTGTCGGACTGATCAATTTTTCCTTGGTGCAAAGACTTTGGCATTTTTCTGATTCTAACTTTTGACGGGGTCGGAGTCCTGATGGGTGGTGAAGAAAGAATAGAGAGGCTGTTTTTGGGAACTCCGCTGTTCTAATCTTGATTTCTATTGCCGAGAAGATTGGTAATATGTCTTTGACTTATTTTCCTAAACTATTCTGCTAATAAATGTAAACTGTTTGAATTAATTTACTTTTTCTTGAGGTGAATTGATAAAATGTCTAATTGAATTCGAACTAAAAGTTTAATAAAGTAAGGTCATGCTAGGAGATCTAAACTTTTAAAACAAAAATTAAATAAATGAAGAATTAAGCTGGTCTTGTTGTCCATTAGTTAACTTTTACTAGCTGAAACACAAATTCCTGCGCACTCTAGACAGTATCTATATACAATGTGTTAAGTAAATGCAAGAAAAGGAGTAGGTCCCACGTAGGTTCTTGAGTTAGTTTTCTCCTTTTAATAGGTCATCTAGCTTAAAGAAAAACACAGCCAGCCGACACGTGTTTCGTTGTAGATATACAGGGTTTTTTTACAACTCTTCAGGGCTCAATGACTGCATCCAAGGTGTGTAAGGCCCAATTCCGCTGATAATTCCAACCCGAAAGATTAACCAAATTCAAAGTTCAGTATTTAGGGATTGGATAGTAAATGAGAGACCCCTGGTAAGGCCGATAGTGATTATAATTCATGTAATGGGGGAACGCCAACGTAATCAGTAAATTCCGGCAGGTGAAAGTATCGTCAGAAAGCCTTGCGTTAATGTCTCCAGGAATGAAATCAGAATTCCGGTAGTATCAGGTAGGCACAGGACACGAGTGTGTGTCTCGTAATTTCAAATGGCAGGGTCGCCCTCGTTGTGCTGGTGTTCGTATTCCGGTTAAATTTTACTAGCTGATCCATTGACCAAACAGTGGGGTGTCTTAAATGTTTTCTCGAGAAATAAAACCATGGTAAGATCTAATAAAATGCATATGTATATAATGTATAGAATTTAGATTAAATAGATGAAGTAGGACACTCCGCTATTCCAGAAGCTCATCCTCTGGTTTTCACTGATCATGGGAGCAGGGTGTTTTGTGTGAATGAGTGACTTGCGTTGTTATGGGCCCCACCGACGAGTAAGGTGTGATAGCTCCTAGGATATATAGTGATTGTTTAGAGGCTTGGTTTAGAGCAGCGCTGGATCAATTTTTCTTGGTAGCAGGAGTCTGGTTCCTATAGGTTAACTTGGACAGGTAATGTATAGATTTAGCAGGGTAATGCATATCGAGTTTGATGTACAGAAATTATGACTAACATTATGGGGCCCCTTCCGATTCGGTAAAATCCCCTATGATTTGCCGTAGAGTTTTTTCCATACGAATCGTACAGCCTCAAAGTCCCCGTACGTACGATCAAGTACGATCCAAACCCAAAGCAGATCTCCGTACGAATCGTAACAAACACCATACGACAAAAAAATACATATAATTTGTATCCGGTTCACGCAGTACGCTACATCCGTACGTAAACAAGCAGCAGTTTCCGGCCGAGCAAGTACGATTCGTGTCGGCGGCACTCCGTCTGACCCTTTTTCTACGGGAGCTGAAAACGTCTGTAAAAGCAGAGACCGGCCCGAACCGCACCCCCGGTACTCGACATTAAGCATGGGCGAATTCGCGAATTTGCGGATTTTTGTTTTTTTGCGTGTTCGCGGGGTTTTTTGCGTGTTCGCTGGGTTTTTTGCGTGTTCGCGGGGCTTTTTGCGTCTTCGTGAGCCGCTTGCATAGCGAAGTTACCCATGCAGTCGTTTATGGGAGAGGGAGAGAGATAGATAGATAGATAGATAGATAGATAGATAGATAGATAGATAGATAGATAGATAGATAGATAGATAGATAGATAGATAGATAGATAGATAGATAGATAGATAGATAGATAGAGAGAAAGAGAGGGAGAGAGAGAGGGAGAGAGAGAACGAAAGAAAGAAAGAGAGGCCGGATCTCTGAAGGGCCAGATTCCTGAGTTGCCCCTACAGAACATACAGCTTTTTATTTTTAGCAAAATGCATATGAAAATTGTGCTGTAAAGGTCTCTTTTAGTTTAACCCCTCCTGACAACTCAAAATGGGTGTATTTGCCATCCTCTCCCTTCTTCCTGTTTTTTATATCTGTAAGTGCTTCCTGATGAGGTTTAATTCCTTGGACAGGTGCCTCGTTGCCTACTTGTAACTATTCTCTGACCCTGCTTCAAGGGTCAGAGCAGGGTCAGAGAATAGTTGCAAGTAGGCAACGAGGTGCCAGGAAGCAATTATCAGCAGGTGTCCAAGTTGAAGTTAATTTGTTTGTAACCCTTTTGTAAAAGGTTACAAAGAAATTAGGTTCAACTTTTGCACCTGCTGCTGTAACCCTTGCTTGGCTGAAAATTCGTCCCCGCTGATTCGCGTATTTTACCGCGATTTCGCGAGATTCGCGGATCGCGAAATCGCGGAAAATCCGCATATTCACCCGCGAAACGGATTTTACGCCCACATTTACGCGACATACACGCCATGAACCCCATCGTCTGTGTCATCCCTGTCCTGTATGCCTATGACCTGGTGCACAGAAACCAACGACGGCGCAGACAGTGAGTACAACGTACCTCACCAACAGAAGTGTACTTGTGCGGTGCATCTGACATGCTCGCCTATACCACCATTGCTATAGTGATACGAGCCGCACACACGCCATGAATGTTGGGATGCAGTGCGTTTCACCCGCTCACTTATGGCACGATTGCAATAGTGATACGAGCCGCACACACGCCATGAATGTTGGGGTATGGTGCGTTTCACGTGCTCATGTACCGCACCATTGCAATAGTGATATGAGCCGCACACACACCATGAATGTTGGGGTGCGGTGTGTTTCACGAGCTCGCGTATGGCACCATTGCAATAGTGATATGAGCAGCACACACGTCATGAATGTTGGGGTACGGTGTGTGACATCTGAGGGGTGGGTTGAAATGACTCCCAGCAGTGTCCAGACATATGAGGGGTGGGTGGATATGACTCCCAGCAGTGTCCAGACGAATATGGGGTGGGTGGATATGACTCCCAGCATTGGCCAACAGTATGGGGGTTGGTGGATATGACTCCCAGCAGTGTCCAGACATATGAGGGGTGGGTGGATATGACTCCCAGCAGTGTCCACACATATGAGGGGTGGGTGTATATGACTCCCAGCATAGGCCAACAGTATGGGGGTGGGTGGATATGACTCCCAGCCGTATCCAGACATAAGAGTGGTGGGTGTATATGACCCCCAGCATTGTCCAGACACAGGGGCAGTGCATGGTGAAACATTGATCCGCCAATTCACACCCACAGGTCAGACCTGGCAAGGTTAAATCAGACAGGCCCATGTAGACCTCTCCTGCGCAACATCCCCATACCTCAGTCAATTTGACTGATACAGCTCAAGAAGTGAGACCTCATAATCAGGGTAACAAAAACTGTGCAGCAATGATTCCAAAAGTAACCCAAGCTCACCTCGTGGGGCTGGAAATACATATTAATCAGAAACAACTAACAACAGATTGTTGTGAATAGGCACACAGGCACTGCCCAGTGTGAGTATGCACAAGCCAAATCTTCTATCCATGTCCAATGGACACATGTAGCAGACACAGGAAAAATACAAACTATGCCAGGGAACAATACCACAGAGGCAGACCCATGCTGAACTCACATACAATGGACACAGTGTTGGATGGCACACATGATTAGGAGACCAGGGTGTCGCAGGGGACTGTAGTGGGCACACTGATCCGTGGGCCTGGAATGAGCGGACTGTACCATGAGTAACCATCATGGCACTATGCATATCTCACACTGATGTACATCATGTCTGAGAACACAATATGGGTCATGCATGCTGCAAGTGTGTGCAGTTGTAACCTCACACTCCTATGTTGAGACTAATCATCCGTGCAAACGAATATGAAGCCCAAATACAGTGCACAGTTCATGGCACAGGCAAGGTCCCGAAACATGTCACAGATCACCCTCCCACATGATGTGGAAATTAATGTGCAGTCTTATTTTCTTGCACCCTAGATGAGCATGTGCAAATGCGATTACACACAGCCCAGGGGACACATGTTAAGGAGCAGAAGTGATGAAAATGAGCACCAGGTGACGTTGGGGAATCTAAAAGATACTGCACATATAACCTGTCTGACAAGACACCCCAACTGTGGGAGTGCAGCCAGGCTTCAGAGCACTTCAAAAAGCAGGTGACACACAACACAACAAACAGCCATGTACCTACCCCCTCCTTGCTGCTGTCTCTCCTGCAACTGCCTATCGAGGTCTGGAAACACAACTGCCAGGACCCGGAGCATGTGGGGTATGAGGTGACGGCTTCCACCATGCCGGCGTGGGGGCTCCTTCTTCAGCTGGACCAGGGTGATACGCTGGGTCCAGCACCGGATGTCTTGCCACCTCTTCTGGATGTTGTGCAGCCACTGGCGATGGCCCTCCCGCAGACCTGACGGCCCTGACAATCTCAACCATATTTCCCCCTTCTCGTAGGCAGTTACCTGTCAGGAAGACAAAGTGGAACAACATCACTACTCCTGCTCCATGTCCCAGACACACACACTTGCACACCATTGATAATGTGAACAGGGCATAGGATGGTGACAGGACTTGCATCATTGTGCATGTGAATTAGGCCTGTGGGCAAGCCCCAATGCACTACATGGCATTGAAAGGCAAGAGATGGCGTAAATGGTGCAACAGACTCACAGATCATGGCACACACTGGACAACACATGCAACTGCAGGGTTTGGGACAGCACGTGCCAAGAAGTCACATATCCCACTCCACTTAAGAACCCTCAGCAGACCAGACAGACACACCCTGGCACAAATCACTCGCCTGTCACTGACAACAGCGGATACAACCCTCAATTTGCACATGTGCCACTTCACAATGGGGTGTCACAGGTGTCGTGCTAGCTTTGCAAGTCAGGTACACAGCACTGCTTACTTGTCCCATCAGATGGCAGTGCTGCTGCATACGCCATCCAGCAGTGGTGCAACACATCACATACACACTCACCCAGATGACAAGGAACATTCACACACTTCAATGTCCATGAGGTCAAACACATCATTTGGACTATCTCACCACAGGTCCTCTCAAGTCATAAACATCTGTGAGTACAGTCTCCTGTCACTCCTGGGGGAACACTGTTCCACCTTAGGAAATTTGAGAATAAAGCCACGAAGGTCTGGCATGGCTGTAAGTGTCATTCACTATACAGTGAAGGTCACAGTAAGCACAATGCAAGTTAGGAGTGAACACACATAAACTACATCATGCTCTGCAGGAGGGACACCACCATGTACACCCCCGGGACTCACTCACAACCACATTGCATGTCTGTCCCACCTACGGAAAGTAGGGGTACGGTGCGCTCGCGTATTGCACAATTGCAATAGTGAGACGATGCACACACACACACGGAATGTAGGGGTACGGTGCGCTTGCCTATGGCACTATTGCAATAGTGAGACGATGCGCGCATACGCACAGAATGTAGGGGTATGGTGCACTCGCGTACGCACGATTGCAATAGTGAGACGATGCCCACACACGCACGGAATGTAGGGGTATGGTGCACTCGTGTATGGCACGATTGCAATAGTGAGACAATGCGCACACACGCACAGAATGTAGGGGTATGATGCACTCGCGTATGGCACAATTGCAATAGTCAGACGATGCACACACACACATAGAATGTAGGAGTATGGTGCGCTCGCGTATGGCACGATTACAATAGTGAGACGATGCGCACACACGCACGGAATATAGGGGTACGGTGCATTTCACACGCTGTAGTGAATGCAGGGGTACGGTGCATTTCACAATGTGTGTTTCACACGCTGTAGTGAATGCAAGGGTACTGTGCGTTTTACACGGTACGTTTTACACGCTGTTGTGAATGCAAGGGTATGGTGTGTTTCACACGCTCACGTATGGCACCATTACAACAGTGATACGAGGCGCACACAGCAGGGATGTAGGGGTACGGTTCAAACAAGGATGTCTATCAAGTTCTTGTCATTGCATACCTTCATGTGCAGGCCCTAGGTGTGGCAGGGAGTGATATAGCACAGGGCATCTGATCTTGTTGTACAATCGATGTGTGATGACCTGTTGACACATGTCACTATGTGGTACCCATAATCTTTACACTTGTCCCATATGTATCATTATGCACCTGTTGTCATGCACATCAACACTGGGATGGCACAGTCATCACTACGGGCACCTGTCTCATGATGCCAGGGACCGGAGCACTTTGTCACTTGACATATCATGCTCAGCATGACCCTATGTGACAATGTCATGTGTGTGTCATGTTAAACATTGAGCTTGCTGTTTGTGTTCCGTAAATTGCATATGCTATTGGTACATCTAACATGGGTCTGTGTTGAGATGGGAATGGTTTCACATCTACGCACACAATGCCACATGTGCATTCCCACAGCTTTTGGGTCAGATGGCATCATACATCATTTATCCCCAGGCATACATGTCTGCATCGTGACAATGGCTGTGTTGTTTTGATGTCTCATGCACACCTTAATCGCAATGTGTTTGATATGTACATTTGACATTCCATGTGACCTGTGCGTGTGCCTTGCAGTCAGCTGCCTGCATGTGATGACAACCTTCCACTGCAGGTTTGGTGATGTGTGTCACTCCAGTGATATCTCAGGCTGTTCATTCAGACCAGCCCTGCAGCTCATTTGAGGGCATGTCATGTTTATTTGTCAATCAACAGGTGTATCTGGGTTTTCGTAGCAGGGCCAGCAAGCTGGCATATGTGTCCCGGATGTAGTGCACACGCCAGACTCCATAGTGACCTGATGTGTAGTAGCAGTTTTGCATGTGCTACGTACATTGATATCGATGTTAACTGACAGTTATTCTCCATTCTTCCAAATTATGTCCTGCAGGGCACCGCCTCTACCAAGGCCATTTCCAGACTTGCCTACCATGAGGGAACGTGTCTGCATCCGACGTTACAGATTAATTCGACAATTGATTCAGGACTTGACAAACAGGCTGGAACCACATCTCCAACAGCAACACAGGTATCCTACTGCGCTGACCCCCAAGCTAAAGGTGATGGCAGCCCTCTATTTTTTTGCTACAGGTATGTTACAATTAACCGTAGCTGATGTCGGTGGGATGTCCCAAACAATGTTCAGCCGTGTCCTGCGTGATGTTTTAGCAGCCATTTGGAGCACATTGATGAATTCATCAAATTTCCTACTCCTGAAGAATTGACAGATGTCAAGGGTGAATTCTTTGCCCTGGGAGGGATGCCACATGTCATTGAGTCCATTGATGGGACACATGTGACTTTGGTGCTACCAGAGGCTGAGGAGCAGGCATTCCGCAACAGGAAACATTTTCATCCAATAAATGCCCTGGTGGTGTGTCTTGCTAACATGCTGATTTCCCATGTTTGTGCATGTTTTCCAGGATCGGCACACAATGCATTCATCATGAGGCGTAGCAGGGTGCCGCGAATGATGCTGCAGCTGCATAACAATCGGGCATGTCTTGTTGGTGGGTAAACTCTGTTTGTCCTGTGTGTTTCAATATGTTTTGCTCTGACGGCATCTCCTGAACCACTTATTTACATGATGTATCTTTGTCGGTGACTCAGGATATCCCAACATGCCATGGCTAATGACACCTCTACGCAACCCAAGGACAGCAGCAAATCAGCGGTACAATAATGCACATGGGCAGACCAGGCGAGTGATTGAGCTGATGTTTGGCCGCCTGAAGAGCCGATTCCCGTGCCTCGATAAGACCGGCGGATCCCTCCCATATGCCCCGGCCAAGGTCTGTAGTATCTTCATCGTGTGCTGCATGCTGCACAACATGGCAGTTGAGAAGGCAGTGCCACTCATCCTGGATCCTGAGGAGCAGGAACATCCACCCGTTGAGGATGAAGGGCTTGGTCACGATGCAAGTGATGAGGAGGAGGTGGATGATATCCTGAGTCAGCTCATACGCAACTTCTTCTCATGATTGTGAGTCACTGGGAATGAGTGTGTAAGCTTGTAGCATTGATTGGCAGGTGTTGCAATGTGTGTATCCAGCTGACTGTATGCAAATTAACTTTGATGTGTGTTCTGATGTGTCACGCAAGTGCTGATGTCATGCCACACAGAAAAGCGCAATGACTTAGCTTGAAATTTACATGTGTACTACATTGTTCCTGTTTTGTACATGCCCATGTCTTTAGCAAAGATTTTTAACGGTGAGCCCTTATGTGTCTGTCATTCCCAGGTTGCTGTGCCTGTTGTCTGTTTGTGTCATCTTAGTCCTCCTGCCATTCCTCATGATGATTGCAACGTGGGCCGAATCAGCATTCCATGCACAGACATGTGTAAATGTCAGTTCGGGTAAGAGATCCAAACAGGCTGTTTGGGGTTGGTATGGTTTGGGAATGTGTGGGAACTGTTTATGTGCATGTTGTAGAACCATCCATACATGTCTCATCACCATGGATCAAATTAAATGTTGCACCACTCCTATGACAGGACAGTCACCCTTCTTTACAGTCATCTGTTGTGGAGTTTTGACTCTGGTGAAGGCATCAATGTGTGTAAACCTTGACCCTGACACATTGCGGATACCACGGGTTGACATTGTGTGGGACACAACGCCTCAGGGCAGCAGTGCGCTTTACAAGACACACACACACACATCACAACCACTGGCTCTATGGGGAATTGCAGCCTCACTGTGTGCAGCAGGATGTGTTTGGCTCATCCACTTAATCTTGTGTGCCAGTACAGTTTGACTTACAATCAACCATGTTGTGAAGGTGTGGGCCAGCGTATGTTCCACATGTTCTGTCAAATTTCTTGTGAGTCTGTTCGTATGGATGCATTGCCCCATGTGCCAGTATGTCGTGTCACTGTCACGTCGCTTACTCAGGGCCGGTGGAGAATACTGCTTTGCAAGCCTTCTTGGTAAGTTGATGTTAACTTTCTATTCCCATGATGCCAGGAATGTTGCGCTGATGACGTCACAACGTTGTGCTGTATCAAATGTAAACGCTTCTGTGGCACCAGTTGGGTGTCGTTAATCTTGTGGCGTGCTGCATATTTTGGTCACGGTAGGGGTGGTTTTGTGCCATTGCTCCTCATTACTCTCTGTTGAGTTCCAGCCCAGCAGCTTTTTATGTTTGGCATTTCAAATCCCAGTTGGACGAGCCAATGACTGGCTCTTACCTAGTTCCCTCCCTCGTTGGAGGAGCTTCTTAATGCTCTTGCGGGTGATGTGTAATTTCCCTTCTTGACCCTCACTGATTCCCAGGGGTAACTACGGACTGTTGACTTTGTGTGAGTAGCACTGCATCGCATTGGAATTTCTGTTTATTGGAGCCTTATTCATGCACTGGGATTTCCTTGATAACCGTATGGCTCTAATTGCATTGAAGCCGCCTGCAGAGTGTTATACCCCCTTCATTTAGCTGCAAAACTCTGCTACCTTTTATGTGTCCGTGTTCAATCCTCAGATCTGGTATCATTTTCATTACTGTGATCCCAACTATGATACAGTGGCTGTTGTTTTCCTTTACAGGTGTAACTGTTACAGTATAGGTCCTGAGGTATTCTGTGATTCAGTGACAAGAAGTGTTGAATCCTTATGCTTGTTTACCTTTGTTTCAGATCTCCCTCCCTGCTGTTCCCTTCCTTTCCTTCCCTCGCCTAATCACACTTTTGAATCAGTCATTTCTACTCAGACCAAGGGGCTGTCAGGAGATGGACCACTTAGAGAATCACACGTTTCTGAGGATTCAAGGAACCGACAGTCCCAGGCAGTCGTGTGCAGATTGTTTCACCAGCATTACAGGTAAACTAATTGCATGACTGTTATTTTCTTCAGAGCAATGGCACTGGCCATTGACATTGGCTAAAGCAGGATAACCTCAACACAAACTTGATCCATTTGTGTAGAAAATGTGTTCCCCACAGTACAATGTGCCTCCTTACTGTCACCACAGATCTCTTGCCAGTTTGCATGCGTCATCTATGGCATTATTTACAAGCATTGTGCATACGGGAGAATGTGTACTGTGGCAACATACATGCAGTTTATCATGGATAATGATCCATATTGTGCATGAAGTACATGGTTGTGTATGTATTGTTGCAGCTTGCTACCCACAACGGGCAGGCAACACCTGCTGACGCTGTGTGCCCTGTGTGCAGCTTGGCCTTTTGGTGCCTGATCCTGTGCCCGTCATATTTGGTGATTGTTCTTCCATTTTTTTTCAGTGAGCCATGAGTAACGAGACACTCCTTCCTTTCCATACACCTGTTACATTGTGCCTTTCAAACCTCTTTGTCTTTGTGTGCTAGTTTTTGCATGGTGTCTCTCCCCTTCCGCCGTCAAGTGTTCACTCATTCCTGCTGCTGCCTCCCCGCGGCACCGCAACACTGAGTGCCCTGATTCTGCAACACACATGCCTCCCCGATGCTCCTCCTTCCCTCCACCCATTCTTAATGCAGACAGCAGCTTGTCAGTGCCACTGTTGCGCCACCTCCGTGCCAAAGGCAGGACCGTCAGCGCCTGAAATGTGCACAGTGCAAGACCCTCTGATCCTTCCTTGACGCAGGTAGCACAACAGACTCATGCTCCAGCCATCCTTCAAACAGTGAACACCAGACAATCATCCACCTGCTATCAGGCAACACCTAATCCCACCCATGACAGCTTTGCAGGCTGTGTGTGCAACTCCTACTGCCAACACTGCACTGCCCCGCATAACAGACCATGTCCGTACAACCAGGTCATGTGCCTCCTACTGCACACCAGCTACATCCACCAGCACGCCATTGGACTCTGTTACCTTATCAACACAACAGCCCCACACATCGCCTTCATTACAGTGTCCTGGTTGAACGCATCCTCAGCACACTACTTCAACATTGCCATCACAGACGGTTACGAGATCACCCGCAGGGATCACACCAACAATCCAGGAGGATGAATTGCAATTCTTTCTGAAGTACACCCTCAGAGTCACATACAACACCAAGGACACACTCAGCATTGTCTAACATCTGCACTTCAGGTTTCACACCAACCCCCTGACCACCCTCAGTCTAACTATCATCTACAGATCTCCAGGCCTACACCCACAATTCTGCTAAGCCATCGAAAATTATATTAATAGTCATTTATTGAGCGCACATCTAACCCAACGGGGTGTCCCAGCGCTGTAGTGGACAGAAAATGAGGCAGCATACGGAGGAGCAACTAATCAAGCAGGCTAAATAGCCAGGTGCTAAGGGCTTTGCAAGACTCACATTTAGACAGAATCATACGCAGCGGAAGAGGTAACTTAGTCCAACATTGGGTGGTTCCTACATGAAAGGTTTCACCTCCTGATCTAGGTTTTGCAAACCATGGACCAATGAGCACGTGCTTGTAATTGGAACGTAGAGATCGTCATTGACAATAGGGACGGAGGCTCCTCCTAAGGTAGACCGGACCACGGCCTCGTCCTACCCTGAAGGCGAGTGTCAGCGGATTGAAATCTATTTGTGTAGCCATGAGCAGCCAATGAAGTAGTCTAAGATACTGGGAGATAGGTTTTCAAAGTGGGAATCCACATACCAGGCGGGCATCAGCGTTTTGGACCGTCTGCAGTATACGGAGCAAGCCTAATGTGAGACCCACGTATGAGCCTTTCACGTAGTCTAAATGGGAGGTGATCAGTGCGTGAACCACCGTTTTCCGGGTTACATTGTGCAGATAGTTAATAAATCTCTTGACTTGATGATTTAGATCTTGCCAAAACAAGCGGCACATGCCTCTTGTACCTGTGTGGCAAGGGATAGCTGATTGTCCCATCGAACTCCCAGATTCCTCACCAAGTCCTTGTGTGCCGGAGCAATGGCCAGTTCCTCTGGCCACCACAGATAGGAAGAGAGGGGAGAAGGTTGGTTAATAAAATAGGACCTAGGTGTTATCTGGATTAAGTTTCAAGAAATTGTGGTCCATCCAGGCCGCAAAAATGTAGAGACAATTTTTGAGTGGGTCAAAATTTGCCGCACATACAGCATTTAAGGTGAATAGAAGCAGAAGATCATCAGCATATAATATGATTTTGACTTCAGACATGGCAATCAATTCAGCCAGGGGGGTTAAGTAAATATTCAAAGTCAGAGGGCTCAGAGCAGAGCCCTGCGGCATGCCCCACTTCAGTGGTTTGACTGGGGAGATGAATGGATAGGTCAGGACCTGCAGTGTGCGGTCAGATAGTAAGGTCGATATCCAGTTCAGCACTGAGCCCCCCACGCCTATGGCCTTAAGGCGGTTCTGAAGAATGGGATGGTCGACGGTGTCAAATGCTGTATACAAGTCTAACAGCACCAACACCGCCTTGGAACCTCCGTCGACCGCCCAGCATTTTGAGTCTGCCATTTCTATGAGGGCCAACTCTATACTAAAGCCGGGATGGAAGCTGGATTCTGAGTCGTGAAGGAGGCTATTATCTTCAACAAAGGCCATCAGTTGCTGCCAGAATACATTCACTGAAATCTTGGCCGAAGCTGGTAAAAGAGAGTTAGGTCTATGATTGCAAGGAGATTCAGGATCTGCGTTGGCTTTCCTTAAAATGGGCAGGAGGAACGTGTGTTTCCACACCCGGATTAGAGCACAATCTGAGGGAAAGGTTCCAGATGGTGTTTAAATGGTGATTGTGAATCTTAGAAAGGATGTTGTATTCCTTGGTGGGCAAGGGGTCAGTAGGGGAACCGGATTTTCACATCTGCAATTCGAGCAGAGAGGCTTCCTATGAAATTTTGGCAAAATCTGAGACCACCGAGCTGGGAAACGGCTTTACTGATTGGTCCTCAGACATTGGACAACTACATCAGCACGCAGGGCCTCACCTACATAGACTAAATGGGTCAGGGGGACAGCAACTCCTGGCTGGAGGACAACCACACCACCATCCTGCATTGGTACATCAACATTTGCATCCAGTTGTCCAAAAAACAACACACTGCATAACACCACGCTACAGATCCACCAAAAAAGCTTGACATGAGTCAACACAAATGAGCTGTGTGGCACCCTCACACAGGACACTCCAACCAACGACACCACCACACCCTGCACCGCACACACTGGATCAGCGACTGATCCAACACTCTTGCCACATTGGCGGACTTTCCGGTGAAGCACAACAACAGTTAAGCCACCAGGGAGAAGGCAGATCTTCTGGACTCATACAGGTCTAACCGGACTCATGAGCAAACCTTGTAAAACAAACAACCATCAGTTACCTTTCAGCCCTGAATTCCTCCACACACAAACATCACCATATCATCAGCACAGACAAGAGGACAACCTTCAGGTATGGCCTAGGCACCAACACACACAACATGAATGACCTCATCGGCATTGTGAGTGAACTATCTAACCCCAGCTCTCCATCCAAAAGACATCCCACCCTTGCAAGGCGAAGGGGATCCCTTGACACTTACTACCACTCCAAGCTCGTGGACGTACACAAAGGCCTCGTCACACAGAGGCAGACAGCGCTATTTTACACAGGACATACCCCCTCTCAGGTCCTGGACTCCCGTCAGCAGCAAAGACACCACCCGGCTCATGTACACCATCCACTCCAGCTCTCCATCAGGAGCCTTTCCACACAACATCTCAATCACAGCATACACCATCCTTGAAGCCCACATCCGGCACGTCATGAATGTCTCCTTTGAGTATGCCACTCTCCATGGGAGCTGGAGGCATGCAGAAACCCAGGACCTTCTTTGACAACGGACGTCAGCACCGCAGGATGTCCTGGAACATCGCCCTTCTTGCCTACCCGGCAAATGTCATCAAGAAGACAGTCAAGGAGTAACTGACCATCTCCCTCCAAGCAAACATCTCCAGGCAACCTGCCCCAGACAATGTTCCACAGTAATCACCCCACTGCAACAGCCCTAATTGCCACCACCAACGACATCTTGGACCGAGCTCAACAATGGTGAGATCACCACCCTCACCCCATCGACTGCTCAATGGCATTCAACACCATGTGCTACCATACTGTCAGATCACACATCTCCAACACTGGGATCCACAGGAAGACCCAGGATGAAATCGCCAAGTACCTCCCAAGCAAGGCCCAGGGAGTCTGCATCCCCCCTTTGTCAGGTAGTACACTAGGGTAATCGGGCCAATGCCCAGGCTTAATCTCTCAGCGTGACAATCTACAATGTCTCCATGACCCCCTCTCCAACATCACATGCACACACGACCTCATCCTCATGTCCTATGTTATTGACACCCAGCTGCTCCTCACCCAACATTCAAGAAGGCATGAGGTGCATTGACAAATGGATGAACATCAGCCACATGAGGCTGGACTTGCACAAGACTGAGCTCATCATCTGAGGAATGTCCTCTTAATGCTGGGACAACTCCTTGTGTCACACTGGCCTGGGCAGCGCACAAGCACACAGTGGCAACGCACGCAAGCAGGTGCTCATTGTACACTCCTCGCTCACAATGACCATTCAAGTCAACACCATCACTACCTCATGTCCAAGTCCCACTGCATGCTGCAAATGATCTTCATATAGATCCACTCCTAGTCAAGACAGACAGTCACCCAGGTCCACAACACCAGCCGGCTAAACTATGGCAACACCCTCTACGCAGGAACGCCAGACTCCAGAAGGACTTGTGCACTTCCAGGGTGCATGCGCACACCTCATCCTCAACATCCCCTGCCACAGCCACATGACCGTCCACCTGGGATACCTACAATAGTCTCACTGTCAACTGCAGGATCATCTTCATACTCCTCAGCCACCCTCAGGAGGCACTCCAGAACCCCAACCCCAGAGACGAACATGTACGTCTCCCATCCAACACCCTGTGGCCCCAACTCTGTCCAGCCACCCTTGCCTTGGGCACCATTCATCACATCCACAGTACAAATGCATGCTGGAGATAGTTCCCCCACATCACCAAACAGACCTGGTACTCCCTCCCTGGGCACCTCCACATGACCCATGACCTCTACACCTTCATGAAACTCTTCCTAAACTGTTTGTAAGAGCAGTATGGCATGCCCCCCTCAGCAGATTGAAACCATCACGGGTGACTATTGCGCTCCATGTATGTATTTGATGATACATTGTGACCTATATGTGTCCTCAACGGGACTAAGATCCTAGTGTATTGATGGCTTGAGTTTGTTTCACACTCTGGCATACTTTGACATATCCCCACACGTATGTTGTTGACTCATGTAAAAAGAATGCAACAACAAAGTCTATTGTGTTTGTTGTGTTTATTTATCGATCTTGTGTGGGAAACGTGAGTAAGTGCTAGGTGCTGTACAAAAATGCTGGGAATCCAAAGTTCAAAGAGGGAGATGTGATGCCTTGCAGTTTGAGTCAACAGAGTCCAGACCACAGTGCTTGGCATCATTGTTCGGACTACAACCAGCAAGTCCATGTGGGAGAGTAGGACAGTCAATAAGGTGATGCTGTTGCACACAAAGACAAGATGCCTGACCAGGTGACCTGGGTGATGCGCATGGCCCACTGTCTTTCACTGTATTTTACGTGGACGACCCACCTTCCTTGGGGGACCCTCATATGCAGGCCTTGACGATGCATGGGATGCTCCGTCGGATGATTCCTCTTCCTCCTCCCTCCCTGTGCCTGTTGGCGGCTTCGCCTCAATGTTTCTTGCCTGGTGACACAGGGAGGGTGCTGCATGTTGTCAGCGATCCGACAGAGTGAATGGCTTATGTCCGTCTGCACCCCAGGAGCTCAGCCAGTCCTGCCTCCATCCGTCCTTGGTGTTGTTGTTAACTGGCCTGTTGGTCGGCCTGCAGGTTTTTGATTTCTGTGAGGGCCCCCACTACCTGGCTGAACTCCATGATGTTTCGTAGTTCAGACATACCAGGCCCTGCAGCTGGCTTGTCAGGTTCTCGCCTCTGCCTGGTGCCACTCCCACCACCCCTGCTTGCACGAGCCTGGCCTGCCGTTGTGGGCACATCCGGTCGACGGGACCCCTGAGGGATGGCAGTGGTGGTGTTGTCTACCACCTCCTGGGTGCCCGGCGAACCTTGTCCTTTACTGTCAGACTGGCTCAGTTGTAGAGTGTGGGCAGGGCTCCAAGATGTCTGCTGGGATGTGGCAGGAATGGGTGTGGTGGTTGGCGCAGATGTCCCTGATCCAGCTGCTGCACGGGTTTGGGCTCCAGAGGTGCCAGGTTGGTCGGGGTAATCCATGGAGTGGTGAGAGGTGTCGCTGTTGGTTGGATCAGGGTCCTGCGGAGCCTGGTACTGTGATTCATCTCCCCCTCGTTAGGGGTAGATTCAGCACATTGCCCTGTGGGTGTGAGAGACAGACAATGTTAATACCATTGAATGCAACATCCAATTTTCATATACATTGTCGTTGGCACTGTTCCACCTGGTAGTTGTTTATGCTCCAGATTGTTCTTAATGTTCACTTGTGGATGGGAATGTTGTGGGGTCAGATTGATCTGTGCTCAGGAGTCATTGACATGTGAGTGACTATTCACAATGACTGGCACAGCCATGCATGTCGCAAAAAACACAGTTGATGGACAGAATGTAGAACAATGTCATACATTCACCCCAGTACAAGGATCTGGGCCTAAATCCATCGTTTTTTTGCACTCCACACCACCCTGGGTTAGACACTGGCTATATGCAAATCAGCTCTGACCCTGTGCCTCATGGGAACAGTCCAGTCCGAACTACCAAGCCATGTCTTTCCCAGACCGGAATCAAGCATCCAAGGACCGGTTTCTGGCTATCAGCCTTCATCAGCCTGGATAGCTTGACTCCAGTGGTGTGGAGAGCCTGGGACTCACGTCTGAGTATACCCATCACACTCGGGGTGAAAATTGCAAAAGACACAGTTGATGGACAGAATGTAGAACAATGTCATACATTCACCCCAGTGCAAGGATCTGGGCCTAAATCCATCGTTTTTTTGCACTCCACACCACCCTGGGTTAGACACTGGCTATATGCAAATCAGCTCTGACCCTGTGCCTCATGGGAACAGTCCAGTCCGAACTACCAAGCCATGTCTTTCCCAGACCGGAATCAAGCATCCAAGGACCGGTTTCTGGCTATCAGCCTTCATCAGCCTGGATAGCTTGACTCCAGTGGTGTGGAGAGCCTGGGACTCACGTCTGAGTATACCCAGCACACTCGGGGTGAAAATTGCAAAAAACACAGTTGATGGACAGAATGTAGAACAATGTCATACATTCACCCCAGTACAAGGATCTGGGCCTAAATCCATCATGTTTTTTGCACTCCACACCACCCTGGGTTAGACACTGGCTATATGCAAATCAGCTCTGACCCCGTGCCTCATGGGAACAGTCCAGTCCGAACTACCAAGCCATGTCTTTCCCAGACCGGAATCAAGCATCCAAGGACCGGTTTCTGGCTATCAGCCTTCATCAGCCTGGATAGCTTGACTCCAGTGGTGTGGAGAGCCTGGGACTCACGTCTGAGTATACCCAGCACACTCGGGGTGAACATTGCAAAAAACACAGTTGATGGACAGAATGTAGAACAATGTCATACATTCACCCAGTACAAGGATCTGGGCCTAAATCTATAGTTTTTTGCACTCCACACCACCCTGGTTTAGACACTGGCTATATGCAAATCAGCTCTGACCCAGTGCCTCATGGGAACAGTCCAGTCCGAACTACCAAGCCATGTCTTTCCCAGACCGGAATCAAGCATCCAAGGACCGGTTTCTGGCTATCAGCCTTCATCAGCCTGGATAGCTTGACTCCAGTGGTGTGGAGAGCCTGGGACTCACGTCTGAGTATACCCAGCACACTAGGGGTGAACATTGCAAAAAACACAGTTGATGGACAGAATGTAGAACAATGTCATACATTCACCCCAGTACAAGGATATGGGCCTAAATCCATCGTTTTTTTGCACTCCACACCACCCTGGGTTAGACACTGGCTATATGCAAATCAGCTCTGACCCTGTGCCTCATGGGAACAGTCCAGTCTGAACTACCAAGCCATGTCTTTCCCAGACCGGAATCAAGCTTCCAAGGACCGGTTTCTGGCTATCAGCCTTCATCAGCCTGGATAGCTTGACTCCATTGGTGTCACGGTTAGCAGCGGACAAGTAATCCCAATGAAGAAAACACAAGCCACTAACCTGAAGTGTCCAGCTAGCGGGGACCACGGCTAGATGATAGTCTTCCCTATACCCGATAGCACTGACCCTCCCCGTGTGACATACACACCGGAGACAGGTAGTCCTCCAGGTAAAGGGAAGGATAGTTGCTCGGGGAAGGTTGTTGAGAAGACACCCCTCAAGGTCTGGTCTGAGACTTCGGATGACTTCGAAGCACAACAATTGTCTAGAGACACAAGAACACTTGTTAGCACTACAAATAGGCAGATGCTATAAATGTAACAGTTAGACATATAACCAAATGTTCACTTACGGATAACCACCGCTTGGAATATCCTGAAGTCTGGGTTAGCAAAGACTCAAGTTCAAGCGAATGGGTTGCTGTTAATTCACAGCTAGCTCCGCAGGAAAAAAACAAGTTTCTGAAAAGACCACCTCGTAGTTGGAATCACTACTGGTGGGATTGATGTTTTTAGTATCTGAATATCACAACTATCCTCAGGGGTGATCCGAAGGTAAAGTAGAAAACTGTACCCTAATAGCACGGCCGTGCTAACTGTATGTACCTGAATTCTACTTACTGAAATACCACAAGGTTTCTTTGGCGTCCTCAGCGGGAAGGCAAGCGTCCGCGCACCCTCGGCTCTCGGCGTCCTCAGCGGGAAGGCAAGCGTCCGCGCACCCTCGGCTCTCGGCGTCCTCAGCGGGAAGGCAAGCGTCCGCGCACCCTCGGCTCTCGGCGTCCTCAGCGGGAAGGCAAGCGTCCGCGCTCCGTATATTCTCGAATAGCTAGTTCCCAACACGATCTGTAAAAACCGGAAGGATTGACAAGCATCCGGTAATGGGACAAGAGTGTTTTTATACGCTCTCAGAGGGCGTGGACAGAATCGCCAGGCCCCGGGGCATTCTGGGAGATGTAGTGCTGCAGCGGTATTTCCTTACACTAGCTCTCCAGCTATGGGTAATCGCGACAAGTGGTCTGGAGAGCCTGGGACTCGCGTCTGAGTATACCCAGCACACTCGGGGTGAAAATTGCAAAAAACACAGTTGATGGACAGAATGTAGAACAATGTCATACATTCACCCCAGTACACGGATCTGGGCCTAAATCCATCGTTTTTTTTGCACTCCACACCACCCTGGGTTAGACACTGGCTATATGCAAATCATCTCTGACCCTGTGCCTCATGGGAACAGTCCAGTCCGAACTACCAAGCCATGTCTTTCCCAGACCGGAATCAAGCATCCAAGGAGCGGTTTCTGGCTATCAGCCTTCATCAGCCTGGATAGCTTGACTCCAGTGGTGTGGAGAGCCTGGGACTCACGTCTGAGTATACCCAGCACACTCGGGGTGAAAATTGCAAAAAACACAGTTGATGTACAGAATGTAGAACAATGTCATACATTCACCCCAGTACAAGGATCTGGGCCTAAGTCCATCGTTTTTTTTGCACTCCACACCACCCTGGGTTAGACACTGGCTATATGCAAATCAGCTCCGACCCTGTGCCTCATGCGAACAGTCCAGTCCGAACTACCAAGCCATGTCTTTCTCAGACCGGAATCAAGCATCCAAGGACCATGTCAGCAGGGATTTGCCAGTCATTGTGCACCATAGCTATGCCAGCATGGATGCAACACATTTGCACTGCAGATCACCATGGTGGAAAAACGGCACAGCTGCGTCACGCATCTGTGCCATAGAAGTGGCACATTGCTGGAGTTGTGGAGTTGTGTCACCGGTGCAACGCAGATCCAGCAATGCTCTGTATGGACCTATCTGCACAATGCTGCATCAGTTCTTACGCCTGCTTCAAGCATGCACAGGGTTTTGAGGCAGCATGTGCATCAAAGTGACATCTTTAAGGTTTCACTCAGCTCACTTTTGGGAGGTGTTGCTGTGCCGTGATGTCCACCCACTGCCCACCCCCCTTCCAGACCAGTACACCTACTTCTGGCGCAGGGCTTTAGAACGTTGCATATCTCCCATATGCATCACCCTGTAGATACCCAGCACCATGGCGCAACTTTTGTGCGTCTGCTGCGTCACAAAGGTGAAGCGCAAGGGACTTGTGAATCAGCACTTCAGATTTGTATTTGTTTTGGTGTGTTACATGACAAATGTGACAGTGGGGCAGTCCATTGCCTTTCCCAGGAGGCTATGTTTATGTAAGGGGTGTGTGTGACAGGCCGTGCTGGTAGTTGGAGTCTGATTTGAAACTGGGGGTCCCTCGTGGTGGGGCTGTCCCCCATGGAGCATGCTGCCATGACAGTGATTTATATTACACAAAACAATGGTCCCTACTAGTGGGCACAATGGTATCATGAACTGATAATCAAACACCTGATAAGTGTTATGTCTTTTGTCCAGCCGGACAAGGAATTTATTTTAACTATTAAATTGATAAAACAGAATGAGCACATTAATAACAAGTGGGCACAGCCGTGACCCACAACATTCAAGATAAAACAACGAACAGAATGGTAAAAGGAGCAAAGCACTAATAAGTCTGTGTACTTGTAGTCAGTGTTACAGACAAGGATTGATATCACCACAGCATTGCATTTTCACAATATTTTAAAAGTCATATTGCATACGGGGGTTTTTTAGTCGACGACGTTTCGATGCCTAAGTAAAATGGGGGGCATCTTCATCAGGACAAAAATATAATCATTGTTGTCTTAAGAGATATCACTCTGCCTTTTGACGCACTTCTTTACAAATATACATTTACATGGGATAAAAGGAGGAAAAAGGGAGAAAAGAAATATACGAAATTAGGCATTTTGTATTGGAAACTTGCATCCTCATCTCTTCCACACACTGGGGGGTGTATTTAAGTGCCAGTGATGGAGAAAACGGTGCATTAGTGGAACTGGAACGCGAAGTGCTCTCCTCTATACATGGGGGGGTGTATTTGGGTGGCAGTGATGGCGAAAAACGGCGCATAGGGTCCAGGATCATGAAGACAGGCTCAGTTGTTTTGGCATAATGCCAGTGGCAAGTGTTCGGTGATTCCAGGGTGACACAGTGACCGGATTGAGAAAGGTCGGAATACGTGATAAAGGATGAAGGGCAGTGAAAGTCTGTGTCCATTAAAATTACGCTCATAGCCGGTATCATTAAGGGAGCTGTGTCGGGTTTCTTTGGGCATTCATATAGTGAAAAGCACAGCGAAGCTGGTGCAGGTGGTCAATTACACAGAGCATGCGGCTAGGAGTGAATAAAAGACAAAAACCTACACGCATAAAACCAGGCAAGTCGGCGGATCTTGCAGCAGAACACAATATACAATGTAAGAATCTGGAAAGATAAAATGTGGGCATTAAATGAGGTCGGGGGCGACCCGGAGGGTGAGTGAACGGCATGGCATGCTACTGCTTGAATAGTTACCGATAATGCCGTGTCCAGCGTGAAAAGGTCGTCTGGATCGGGAACAGAGCGTAATAGCTCAATCTAGGAAGGAAGTGCAATTGAGTCAATAAGCCAGCGAGGCATAGTGAGTCTGTGATAAAAGGAAATGGCACGTGCTAGTAACTTACATGCAGAAGTCGGTGGTGCTGTGGCGGTGTGGAGTTCTGATGTTTGAAGGAGCGTGGGGGCAGGTTTGTTAATAAACCACGCGGGCTGCATAAAGGGATGATGGACTACGGAGGTGAGAACCGGCCAGGCTGTGAACAGCGAGAGTGGACTATGGTAGTGAAAACCTCAAGTGGTGGTGTGAAGACGCAGAGGCCATTTTAAGGTGGTGGATTTAGTGAGGAAGTACACATAGTTCAGGTGTACGTAGCGCATTAAAGTACATAGAATAACATTTAAAGGATTATTTCATGTGAACTTGGTTTATAGTAGGGAGGTCCAATCTTCGAGGCGATTCAGGCCATTTCTGATGCTGTTAGTTTTGACAATCCAATGGAGTTCCTCCTTATTGAGCAATAAGGAAATGTCCGCACCTCTGGGAGGGGGTTTGATGGTTGTTATCACAGTCCATAGCAGGTCTTTGTCACTGTGACCTTTTTCTGAAAAGTGTTCCACAAGCGGTGCATTAGCTGTCTTGCACCTTATCCTGCTTCTGTGTTGACCAATTCTCAGTTTCACTTTCTGGCTTGTTTGGCCTATGTAAAAGAGCATGCAAGGACATAAAATAGCATATACAAAATTTGCGGAATTGCAGTTAGAAAAGTATTTACGGTCAAATTTTATACTTCCATACTCAAAAGTTTTGCCTTCAATGGTAGAATCACAACATACACAGTTTTCACATTTTATGTGGCCCAAGAGAGGCGGGAGACCCGATGCATCATTTAATGTAGTTTTAAGGGGTTGCTGTGGTAAGGAAGCTCTCACTAAATGGTCCTTTATATTCTTGGCTCTTTTAAAAACAAACATAGGGCGATCCAGAGTCAGTTGACCTGCATTGAGAACCGGCCAGTGTTTTAGCACACTTTTTCTGACTGCATTAGAAACAGGGGAAAAGGTCGTCACACAGATAAGCCTATCTTGTTCTTTCTCTTGTTTAGGTTCCAACAGGGCTTCTCTTGGACAATACCAAGCCCTTTTGAGGGGGTTTCTTACTGAGTGTTTTGGCTTCAGTGAAGTAATCTTCTTTGAAATAACAGTTGTGCCTGATGCGCAAAAAGTGGGAAAAGGGGAGTGAGTCTCGTAAAGCCCTGGGGAGGTGACTGCTGTATTCTAGTAGAGTGTTTCGCTCTGTGGGCTTTCGGTGTAAAGCGGTAGTAAGACGCCCATCAGTGTGTCTTATCTCCAAGTCTAGAAATGCGATGGATTCTGTACTGGCGGACAGGCTGTATTTTAAACCTCCGCTATTATTGTTCAACCAATGTTGGAACAGTAAGAGGTTGTCAGAGGATTCGGTCCATAGCATAAAGATGTCATCTATATAGCGTTTCCACAAGGCAATGCCATTGTGGAAAGGATTAGATGTATGTAAGATGTTATTGATCTCCAAATGGTCCATATACAGGATGGCCAAGTTAGGGGCAAAAATAACTCCCATGGAAGTACCCCTAACCTGGCCATAGAACTGCCCCTCGAAAAGAAAAAAGTTTTTCGTGAGGCAGATTTCTAGTAACTGTAGGATGAACAGGGATGGGACATTGTGAGGGCGAGGCCTTGAATCAAGTACCTTTTCGATCACACGTAGAGTCATACTGTGGGATGTTGGTGTACAGTGACTCCACATCCAGCGTGCACATGGTGCTGGATGCGGGGTCAAAGGGATGTTCTTCGATCATGTTAATCATGTTAATCATGTTAATGTTATCCTTGATATAGCAGAGGGTTTCAGATACAAAGGGTTTAATGAAATAGTCTATGTAATGGCCCAGTGGCTCCAAGACAGACCCGCAACCAGAGACTATGGGGCGTCCTGGGGGGGGGGGGAAGGATTTTTGTGGATTTTGGGTAGGCAATAGATAACAGGAATACGGGGGGACTTGGTGTTGAGAAAATCAAATTCTTTTTTGGACAGAAAGCCTGAGTGTGGGATTTCGAGGGAGTTTGCAGTAGTGCTCGGTTTTGTTAAGTTGGCGTAGTATCTCCTGTTTATAGAGTTCTAGATCTTGTATCACAATACCACCTCCCTTGTCTGCTGGTTTTATTATGAGAGACTGGTTGTTTTTAAGGGTGGAGATTGCTTGTTTTTCTTCTAGCGTAATGTTGTATGGTATGAAGGACCTTTGATTCTCAAGGTGGCTTAAATCTTTGAGTACCAATTTCTCAAAGGTAGGTATCTCAGCCGGGATCATTTGGACGGGGGTTTGAAAGGAATGAAGCTGTGTAAGCGGATCTTCCTGAAGAATCTCAGAAGTTCTATTTGTACGTCTTGAAAATTGGGGTGTATTGTCGGGACAAAGTAGAGTCCTTTGCTCAAAAGTGAGACTTCATTGCTGGATAGGGTGTGATTGGTTAGGTTGAAGATATGTAGGAGGCAGCTTTGTTCATGGACGGTTTCAGTCATAATGGGGTTAGGTATGGTTACCAATGGTAGTGCTGGCGGCGTGTGAACCTCTCGCCTGGGGGGTTCAGTGGTTTCTTCCATGTCTGGGGTGGCCTCCCTCTGCCTCTCGGCTGGCCTCGGCCTCCTTCTAAAAAAGGACGGTTAGAGGGACCAGGACTGTCACTTTGGTCTGACTGTCCAGAGGAGTCTGCTGAGCTGTCTGAGAAACCAACAAACTGTTGTCTTTTGTTAAACCTGCCCCACGGTCTTTGATTTTGTGGGCTGTTGAAAGGGCGGTTTGTATAATAATCTTTAGATAAGTAAGGGTATGTTCTTTCTTGACTAAAATTCTTAATATCTTTACGTACTTTGATAGTTTTCTTGTTAAGTTCAAATTTGTGAAAATCCTCGATCGTTTTATTCAATTTCAAAAAGCTTGGAGGTTTCTGAGCTGGTGTTACTGTCTTTGATTTGTATTTCAAGATCTGTTATTTCTGTGTTGAGCTTTTGAAGCTCTTCAGTGGCGAAATCAATTCCAAGCACCATCCAGTGCCTTGAACAAGTTGTACTAATATAGCTGAAACCATTTATATATTTAGGGTTATTAGTGAAAACCCCTGGGACATTGGGTACTTGTAGACCCAATGGGATGGTGTTTGATTTTAGATAGTCTGTTAGTAATCTAATCATTAACATTAAACGTACCTCCTTTTTCGTAAGTTTTTCAAGATCATCAGATAGTGATGTGCTTGACCCAGATGTTGTTTCTGTCGCATCGGAAAGGAGCGATGGACCTCCTAGGATTTTGTTAATATATTCTAAGTTGTATAATGGAGGGTGAGGATCAGACATGCCTCGAGGGGGGGTTTTTAGAAAAGGATAGGAAAATACACAGGTGGACAGGAAGGATCCACAGTGGTTGTCAGTTCCTGTCCAAGATATCTGACCTTGTTGTCCTGGTGTTAGGGTTTGCACTGGTCACAGGAGGAGCTTGTGCTGCTTACACCAGGGCCCAGTGTCAGCTATCTTGTCAGTTCTTTCCCACTCCCTGTGCATTGAGCATGGTGCATGGGTGTGTACCTAGGCCATATGGGATGAGTGCAATTGGCCATGGGCGTACACAGAAATGTTGATGGGGTGGCCACATTTTTAGCTTCATCACCATCCCCCTTGCACCCTCCACCCCTCCCCCTTGCACCCTTCTCACCCTCTGCCTTGCACCCTTCTTACCCTCTCCCTTGCACCCTCCTCCCCTTTGCCTTGTACCCTTCTGGCCCTCCCCCTTGCACCCTTCTGGCCCTCCCCCTTGCACCCTCATCCCCTCTGCCTTGCACAATTCTCGGCAACCCCCTTGCCCCCTTCCCACAATATGGAAGGTGCTGCCACCTGGAACAATAGCACCATTTCAAAAGCATGATGGACTAGGGCCAGCCCTGACTGGGCCCACACCAGACACACTGGCGATCCAGGGAGGGCCAGGAGCCACCCTTGCCCCTCCTGCAGACGCCCATGCAATTGGGTCTGATTTACAGTCCCACGATGCATTTTGTGACACCCACCCTCCCAATCAATCATAACAATTGTATAGCGCGCTACTCACCGGGAGGGGTCTCAAGGGGTCTCAAGGCGCTGGGGGAGCGGGTCCGTTACTGCTCAAAAAGCCAGGTATTGAGTTGCTTCCTGAAGGAGAGATGGTCCTGGGTTAGCCGGAGGTGGATGGGGAGGGAGTTCCATGTCTTGGCTGCCAGGCAGGAGAAGGATCTTCCTCCCGTGGTGGCTCTGCGGATGCGTGGAACGGCGGCGAGGGCGAGGCTGGTTGATCGTAGCTGGCGGGTGGGAGTGTAGAAGGTCAGGCGGTTGTTGAGGTACTTGGGGCCCAGGTCGTGGAGAGCCTTGTGTGCGTGGGTTAGGAGTCTGAACGTGATCCTCTTGCTGACGGGGAGCCAGTGCAGGTCTCTCAGGTGCCCGGAGATGTGGCTGTGTCCGGGGATGTCCAGGACGAGTCGTGCGGAGGCGTTCTGGATGCGTTGGAGTCTTTTCTGAAGTTTGGCTGTGGTTCCGGCGTAGAGGGTGTTTCCGTATTCCAGTCGGCTGGTGACGAGTGCCTTGTTGACCGTCTTCCTGGTTTCGGTGGGGATCCACCGGAAGATCTTTCGGAGCATGCGCAAGGTGTTGAAGCACGATGATGAGACAGCATTGACTTGTCTGGTCATCGAGAGGGAGGAGTCCAGGATGCAGCCCAGGTTACGTGCGTGGTCCGTTGGTTTGGGAGTGGTGCCCAGGGCAGGGGGCCACCAGGAGTCGTCCCAGGCGGAGGGCGATGATCCCAGGATGAGGACTTCCGTCTTGTCTGAGTTCAGTTTCAGGCGGCTGTTCTTCATCCACTCGGCCACGTCTTTCATCCCTTATTGTAGGCTGGTTCTGGCGGTGGTGGGGTCGTTGGTGAGGGAGAGGATCAGCTGGGTGTCATCGGCGTAGGAGATGATGTTGAGGTTGTGTTGGCATGCAATGGCTGCGAGGGGACTCATGTGGACGTTGAAGAGGGTGGGGCTGAGTGAAGATCCTTGTGGTACGCCGCAAATGACTTCGGTGGCCTCGGATCTGAACGTGGGGTCCCCTGTTGGTTTCTTCAGGAGGGCGCTGAGCTCGGCGTGCTTCCAGCTCTCCAGGAAGGTGGCGGTGTTGAAGGAGGTGTTGATGATGTCCCGGAGTTGGGGTGCGATGATGGAGTCGGCCTTGTTGAAGACATGGTGGGGGCAGGGGTCGGTTGGTGATCCTGAGTGGATGTTTTTCATTGTGCGGGTGGTGTCTTCGGTGCTGACCGGGGTCCAGGCGCAGAGGGTGGTGGTGGGGGGCGTTGGTTCGGAGATTGGGTGCGTGGTCTGTGCGCCGAAGCTGTTGTGTATGTCGGCGATCTTGCTGTGAAAGAACGAGGTGAGTGAGTCGCAGAGGTCTTGCGAGGGAGTGATGTTGTTGTTTCCGGCGCTGCGGTTGGAGAGCTCTTTGACGATGCTGAAAAGTTCCTTGCTGTTGTGGGCGCTGTTGTTCAGTCGTTCTTTAGTTGCTGTCTTCTTGGTGGTGCGGATCAGCTGGTGGTGTTTGCGGGTGGCGTGCTCGAGGGCAGTCATTTTGTCTGTGGTCTGGTCGTTGCGCCAGGCTTTCACAAGGGTGCGGCAGTTCTTCTTGGAGTTCTTAAGTTCATCGGTAAACCAAGAGGCTTTCTTGCTGCCAGGTCTGCTGGGAGGGGTCTTCAGTGGTGCGAGGTTGTCTGTGCAGTTGGTGATCCACTGTGTGAGGTTGCGGGCTGCTTTGTTGGGGTCCGTTGTGCTGGCGGGAGGGTTCTGTCTGAGGGAGGTGGTGAGCTGGTCGGCGGTGATCCTGTTCCAGCTCCTGTGAGGAACCTGTTGCGGGTGGTGGTGGGTCGTGGTTCTTCTGAAGCTGAAGTGGACGCAGCTGTGGTCAGTCCAATGAAGTCCGGTGGATTGGCTGAAGGAGATGTATTTGCTGGAGGAGAAGACTGGGTCAAGCGTGTGGCCGGCGTAGTGGGTGGGGGTGTTCACCAGTTGCTTGAGTCCGAGGTTGGCGAGGTTGTCCAGCACAGTGGTGGTGTTGCTGTCCTTGTTGTTCTCCAGGTGGAAGTTGAGGTCCCCTAGTAGGATCATACCGGCAGTGGGTGAGAATTTGGACGGGGGTTTGAAAGGAATGAAGCTGTGTAAGCGGATCTTCCTGAAGAATCTCAGAAGTTCTATTTGTACGTCTTGAAAATTGGGGTGTATTGTCGGGACAAAGTAGAGTCCTTTGCTCAAAAGTGAGACTTCATTGCTGGATAGAGTGTGATTGGTTAGGTTGAAGATATGTAGGAGGCAGCTTTGTTCATGGACGGTTTCAGTCATATTGGGGTTAGGTATGGTTACCAATGGTAGTGCTGGCGGCGTGTGAACCTCTCGCCTGGGGGGTTCAGTGGTTTCTTCCATGTCTGGGGTGGCCTCCCTCTGCCTCTCGGCTGGCCTCGGCATCCTTCTAAAAAAGGACGGTTAGAGGGACCAGGACTGTCACTTTGGTCTGACTGTCCAGAGGAGTCTGCTGAGCTGTCTGAGAAACCAACAAACTGTTGTCTTTTGTTAAACCTGCCCCACGGTCTTTGATTTTGTGGGCTGTTGAAAGGGCGGTTTGTATAATAATCTTTAGATAAGTAAGGGTATGTTCTTTCTTGACTAAAATTCTTAATATCTTTACGTACTTTGATAGTTTTCTTGTTAAGTTCAAATTTGTGAAAATCCTCGATCATTTTATTCAATTTCAAAAAGCTTGGAGGGTTTCTGAGCTGGTGTTACTGTCTTTGATTTGTATTTCAAGATCTGTTATTTCTGTGTTGAGCTTTTGAAGCTCTTCAGTGGCGATATCAATTCCAAGCACCATCCAGTGCCTTGAACAAGTTGTACTAATATAGCTGAAACCATTTATATATTTAGGGTTATTAGTGAAAACCCCTGGGACATTGGGTACTTGTAGACCCAATGGGATGGTGTTTGATTTTAGATAGTCTGTTAGTAATCTAATCATTAACATTAAACGTACCTCCTTTTTCGTAAGTTTTTCAAGATCATCAGCTAGTGATGTGCTTGACCCAGATGTTGTTTCTGTCGCATCGGAAAGGAGCGATGGACCTCCTAGGATTTTGTTAATATATTCTAAGTTGTATAATGGAGGGTGAGGATCAGACATGCCTCGAGGGGGGATTTTTAGAAAAGGATAGGAAAATACACAAGTGGACAGGAAGGACCCACAGTGGTTGTCAGTTCCTGTCCAAGATATCTGACCTTGCTGTCCTGGTGTTAGGGTTTGCACTGGTCACAGGAGGGCCTTGTGCTGCTTACACCAGGGCCCAGTGTCAGCTATCTTGTCAGTTCTTTCCCACTCCCTGTGCATTGAGCATGGTGCATGGGTGTGTACCTAGGCCATATGGGATGAGTGCAATTGGCCATGGGCGTACACAGAAATGTTGATAGGGGTGGCCACATTTTTAGCTTCATCACCATCCCCCTTGTACCCTCCTCCCTTCCCCCTTGCACCCTTCTCACCCTCTGCCTTGCACCCTTCTCACCCTCTCCCTTGCACCCTCCTCCCCTTTGCCATGTACCCTTCTGGCCCTCCCCCTTGCACCCTTCTGGCCCTCCCCCTTGCACCCTCATCCCCTCTGCCTTGCACAATTCTCGGCAACCCCCTTGCACCCTTCCCACAATATGGAAGATGCTGCCACCTGGAACAATAGCACCATTTCAAAAGCATGATGGACTAGGGCCAGCCCTGACTGGGCCCACACCAGACACACTGGCGATCCAGGGAGGGCCAGGAGCCACCCTTGCCCCTCCTGCAGACGCCCATGCAATTGGGTCAGATTTACAGTCCCACGATGCATTTTGTGACACCCACCCTCCCAATCAATCATAACAATTGTATAGCGCGCTACTCATCCGGAGGGGTCTCAAGGGGTCTCAAGGCGCTGGGGGAGCGGGTCCGTTACTGCTCAAAAAGCCAGGTATTGAGTTGCTTCCTGAAGGAGAGATGGTCCTGGGTTAGCCGGAGGTGGATGGGGAGGGAGTTCCATGTCTTGGCTGCCAGGCAGGAGAAGGATCTTCCTCCCGTGGTGGCTCTGCGGATGCGTGGAATGCCGGCGAGGGCGAGGCTGGTTGATCGTAGCTGGCGGGTGGGAGTGTAGAAGGTCAGGCGGTTGTTGAGGTACTTGGGGCCCAGGTTGTGGAGAGCCTTGTGTGCGTGGGTTAGGAGTCTGAACGTGATCCTCTTGCTGACGGGGAGCCAGTGCAGGTCTCTCAGGTGCTCGGAGATGTGGCTGTGTCCGGGGATGTCCAGGACGAGTCTTGCGGAGGCGTTCAGGATGCGTTGGAGTCTTTTCTGAAGTTTGGCTGTGGTTCCGGCGTAGAGGGTGTTTCCGTATTCCAGTCGGCTGGTGACGAGTGCCTTGTTGACCGTCTTCCTGGTTTCGGTGGGGATCCACCGGAAGATCTTTCGGAGCATGCGCAGGGTGTTGAAGCACGATGATGAGGCAGCGTTGACTTGTCTGGTCATCGAGAGGGAGGAGTCCAGGATGCAGCCCAGGTTACGTGCGTGGTCCGTTGGTTTGGGAGTGGTGCCCAGGGCAGGGGGCCACCAGGAGTCGTCCCAGGCGGAGGGCGATGATCCCAGGATGAGGACTTCCGTCTTGTCTGAGTTCAGTTTCAGGCGGCTGTTCTTCATCCACTCGGCGACGTCTTTCATCCCTTCGTGTAGGCTGGTTCTGGCGGTGGTGGGGTCGTTGGTGAGGGAGAGGATCAGCTGGGTGTCATCGGCGTAGGAGATGATGTTGAGGTTGTGTTGGCATGCAATGGCTGCGAGGGGACTCATGTGGATGTTGAAGAGGGTGAGGCTGAGTGAAGATCCTTGTGGTACGCCACAAATTACTTCGGTGGCCTCAGATCTGAACGTGGGGTCCCCTGTTGGTTTCTTCAGGAGGGCGCTGAGCTCGGCGTGCTTCCAGCTCTCCGGGAAGGTGGCGGTGTTGAAGGAGGTGTTGATGATGTCCCGGAGTTGGGGTGCGATAATGAAGTCGGCCTTGTTGAAGACATGGTGGGGGCAGGGGTCGGTTGGTGATCCGGAGTGGATGGTTTTCATCGTGCGGGTGGTGTCTTCGGTGCTGACCGGGGTCCAGGCGCAGAGGGTGGTGGTGGGGGGCGTTGGTTCGGAGATTGGGTGCGTGGTCTGTGCGCCGAAGCTGTTGTGTATGTCGGCGATCTTGCTGTGAAAGAACGAGGCAAGTGAGTCGCAGAGGTCTTGCGAGGGAGTGATGTTGTTGTTTCCGGCGCTGCGGTTGGAGAGCTCTTTGACGATGCTGAAGAGTTCCTTGCTGTTGTGGGCGTTGTTGTTCAGTCGTTCTTTGGTTGCTGTCTTCTTGGTGGTGCGGATAAGCTGGTGGTGTTTGCGGGTGGCGTGCTTGAGGGCAGTCATTTTGTCTGTGGTCTGGTCGTTGCGCCAGGCTTTCACAAGGGTTCGGCAGTTGTGGCACAGTGGTGGTGCTGTCCTTGTTGTTCTCCAGGTGGAAGTTGAGGTCCCCTAGTAGGATGTAGTCGGCGGAGGGGAGGGCGTGTGGGCTGATGAAGTCTGCGATGTCTTCGCTGAATTGTGTGCGTGGTCCCGGGGGTCTGTAGATGAGGGTGCCTCTGAGTGTGGTCTTGGGGTCGGTGTGTATCTGGAAGTGGAGGTGTTTGGCGGTGGTGAGGGTGTCGTCAGCGTTGGTCATGATGCGGATGGTGTTCTTGTGTACGATGGCGATGCCTCCTCCAGTCTGGTTGACGCGGTCCTTCCGGGTGATCTTGTATCCGTCCGGGATGGCGATGGCGATGTCGGGCACTGAAGTAGGCGTTCATCCAGGTTTCCGTGAGGAAGGCGACGTCTGGTGATGTTGTGTCGAGCAGGTTCCAGAGTTCCACGGCGTGTCTGTGGACGGAGCGGGTGTTGAACAGGATGCACTTGAGGTGGTTGCTGCTGGCGATCGGCTTGTCGGGTGTGGTGCAGGTTCAGAGGCAGGTGTATTTGCAAGCTTGGCATGTGAAGGGTCCGTGGGTGCGCTTCGGGGTGGCTCGATAGCAGGCGGGGTTCCGTCCGGCGTTGAGTGCATTGAGGGTGGTGGTGTCGTAGGTCCGTTGTGTGGTCTGGCGTCGGCGGGGGCCAAGGGTCCTGGCGCTGGGCGCTGTCCAGGCGCGGACGGGCGCAGACGGGCTTGCCTTTGGCGTGCCTTCGGCGCACAATCGGCGATCCCGCTGCGCATGACTGCTGTGTGTCCGCGCGGTCTTCATTTAAGACCAGGGGAGCAACGAACCTAAAGAAAACAGAGGTACAGTAAAACAAAAAGACACCAGAGATATACTGCTAAAGTAGCAAAGTAGAATTAGAGGCACAGGAGGGCAAACAGCACAGCGAGCAGCAGTGAGGGGGCACAGACACAGCTGGAGGGCCGTGCGGCGTGAGGGCGGCCTGAGGACAGGTCACACTCACCTGCGCCGCGCGGTCTCCATTTAAGGCCAAGTGGGAGGGAGGAGCAGCTGGGAGGCGGGAGCGGGGAGGACACAGAAAGAAAAGGGGGCGGGCCGCGATGTCACGGTGGCGGGAAGCGGGGAGCGGAGGGGGTCACACCAGGGGAGCAACAAACCTAAAGAAAACAGAGGTACAGTAAAACAAAAAGGCACCAGAGATATACTGCTAAAGTAACAAAGTAGTAATTAGAGCCACAGGAGGGCAAACTGCACAGCGAACAGCAGCGAGGGGGCACAGACACAGCTGGAGGCCGTGCGGCATGGGGGTGTCCTGAGGACAGGTCCTGAGGACAGCTCCCAGCATACCGGACGCCCATTCTTGGGTCTGTGCTTCCTGTAGCATGGGACATACCATGGCCTTCGTTTGTCAATGGGGCATACACATGTTAGTGGCATTAGCGTTGTTTTTGCCTGTAGTTGTGGGCGACGGGCGCTTGGGGGTTGTTGCGGGAATTTTTTGTACTTGGGGTGTGGATGCCATTACCCCCATGTTACATGAGTTGTTTGTATACTCACCAGGCTCCACGACTCCTTCAATTCCATGTACTCCCACCGGTTGTAGCAGGGCCATGACCTTCCCCTCCCAGGGATGGTACTGTACTGGTCTGCGGGGACCACCACCTCCAGTGAGCTGGTTCTGGGCGTGGTCCTCGTCCATCTTCAACTTCATCATCCTCCGCAGATCGTACCACCTGGCCTGGCAATCCTTCCTGTCGGCCTGATGGGTGCAACAGCAAGGACCCTATTGTTTTCTCAGCTATGCTGGTCCGTCTGACCGATGTGCCAAACAGCTGTGGCTCGAGTCTGATAACTTGATCTACAAGGATCTCCATCTCCTCCTTTGTGAACTTTGGATTCTTCTGTGCGGACATGGTGTGGGGGGAGTAGGATTGGGGGTGACGGTGTGTATGGATATGGGTGTGTGGGTCTGAATGTGAAGGGGGTGTGGGTCTGAATGTGATTGAGGGGATATGTGTGAAGGTGGATGTGTGCAGTTGTTGGTGTGTTGTCAGTCTGTCTAGCTAAATGGGTATGTTGCAAATGATGATGCTTTGTGTGTGTGAACCCTTTTTATTGGTCCATTTGTGGGTGGGGCTTAGTTTCAATTTTTGGTGGGTGTGTTATAAGGGGTGGGTCTGAGTTAGGCCCTCTGTTTGCCTGTTTTGATCTGGCCAGGATATTCATTTCCAATGTTTTTGTACACAGGAGACATGTTTTGTTGTGTTGTGCGAGGCGTTTTCACCCTCCTTGTGCTGTTTTTAGGAGTTTGCGTGCGCTTCGTTCAGGGGGGGTTCATTTCGTATTTGATTGTGTAGCTCACTCATACGTGATGTTTTTACGGGGTTCGCATGCGCGTCGTTAAGGGGGGTTTGTTTCATATTTGATTTAGTGGCTCGCTCATAAGTGATGACGTTTTTACGGGGTTTGTGTGCGCTTCGTTCGGGGGGTTCGTTTTGTATTTGTATTAGTGGTTCGCTCATACGCGACATTTTTACGGGGTTCGCGTGCACTTCATTCAGGGGTGGTTCATTTCATATTTGATTATGTAGCTCGCTCATGCGCGAGGTATTAACGGGGTTAGCGTGCACTTCGTTTCGGGGGGGTTCGTTTCGTATTTGATTGTGTGGCTCGCTCATACGCGATGTTTTCCGTACAAATTGCAGTTTATAAGTGACAACCTTTTCCCGTACGAATCGCGTGCTCGGTCCCCGGTCTGGATCGTACTTGTTGGGTCGTACAGCATGTTTACGAATTGCACGGTTCACTTTCCGAGTCCGTATCATACAGATTATCACTTTATTTTCATACGGTTCTCAAGGATTCGGACGTATTTTTTAACTACGGATCGTACTACGCGATCCGGACGGATTTGTACGATTCATACGGAAACGGCTACCAATACGAATCGTCGTACGGATTCCTTTCCCGAATTGGAATCCACCCTATATGTTGAGTCTGTATTACGTTATATGTAGTCGGAATTGTGAGGTTTCTGGGAAGTAGGAAGCTGGTTACTCTGCCTGGGAAGAGGAAAGTGTAGCAAGTAAGTCCCACATTACATAGTCGGCTTCAAAGTAGTAACATCGTCGTGTGTTACAAGTTAGGCACATTTTACGTGTACAAGGGAAAAATGTATAGCGAAGGACACCTGTAAAATTTTGGCTCTAAGCACAGGAGTCAAATTTACTCTGATTAAAATGTAGCCCTAAGAGAGTAGCAGAGTTATTACCAGAGCTTGAGAGAAGGGTAAGGTAGAGGGAAGTGCTACTTTATCCGCGAAACTAAAATTCTGTGGTAAAGAAGAGGTAAGCGCTGTCTACCAGAAATACAGAATTTTTGTGAGTTTGAATAAACTATGACTTTGGTTTTAGTGAAACAGATGAATGGAAGTATTTTCTATGGTTACTAACTGGGTTTAAATGTATAAAGGTGAAAATACAGTGTGCCGATAAAAGCTTGTAAAGGAGGGGTCAGCTGGAGCTGCAGAAGCCGGAGAAGGACTGACGTTAGCGGTGTCATGCTGGGATTGGTCCACGTGACTAGAACATAGGGAGTGCTGAATGGTGCGCTAGCAAAAGTTGTGTAAGCATTGGTTGAAAACGATTTGTGACGTTATCTAGTCTGATTGGTGTGTTAGTGTGACCCGCGCTGTGATAGGCTGGTGTAGTAAAGCAGTTTGTGGAAGAGTACGCAATTGTTTGAAAGTCAGGAAACAAACGAAAAATGTTGTTTTATTATGGAGAAGAAAGAGAAAAACCTACATGGTTTAAGAAATTGAAGAACATATTTAAGAAGGACAAGGAAATAGTTACCAGAGAGGGAAAATTGCTTCTTCCACCTAAAACGCCTGCATCGTGCATGATGAGAAAATATGGCTATCATACCTGCACATGCTTAGAGAATTGGGCTAGATACACCAAGAATGATGGAGTGTTGGCATCTCCAGAAGTAGGTTCTTTTAGTATTGCTGTATTACGAAATCTGAGAGAGAAAATGACCAAGCTAGAACCGAGACCTAGACCAACTTAATTCGAGGCATTGACTGAGTGGGAAGATGAGATGCAGGAATTGGAGCAAGAAAGATTTGAGGAGTTCAGAGGACCTAGAGGTGGATTGAGAGGTTTATGTGGAACGACTCATGAGAGTAGAATGCGGAGATGGAGAAATGCCGATATGTGTTTATGGAATGTATCTGGTAAGCACAGTTGATGAAATGGTAGGACGGAAGAGTATAGAAAAGAGGAATAATGTGGAACCAGAGAGAAAGAGTTATGGGGATTGTGAGACAGAGGATGAAGTGCTGGAGGAGATATTAAGGGGCTGATTCTGATGCGGGTTGGAGATGCTTCCCGACTGAATCGGGTTGGAAATGGTTTCCAACCCACTCGGATCGGGACAGTCCGACCGACGGAGTACAATGCATCTGGATGCTTCCCAATACGATTTGATTGGACTCCCATTGACTTCAATGGGAGCATATGATCCTAACCGCATCATAATTGGGCCCTGGGTCATTCCCGATCCGATTTGGAAGGAGCAAATGTCATTAGGAGGCCTTCCTAACCTCATCAGAATCAGGCCCTAGGTGGGAAAGCTTTCCAACCCGCATCAGAATCAGGCCCTAAATAGATGGCCCCCTCCATATCAACCGAGTCCTGTAGCAGTGACTCCAAATGCCCCACCAATGGAGACCAGATTTACTGGTACACCAAAAAGATTTTCTGAAAGTAAAGGCAGTACCGAGAGAGAGGAATTGAGATATGATTCTAATGCCCCATCAATGGAAACCAGACTTACTGGTATTCCAAGACAATATTGTGAAATTTGAGGTACTATGGATAGAGCAGAAAGGAGATTTGAAGGAAACCCAAGTATGTCTGAATATGTGCAATCTACTACTGAATTGACTGAAAAGATACAGGAACTCACTAAAAATATAGAAGCTGTGACTGTTCCAGTAACAATAGGTCCTGTGATTCCAGTGTTTGAAAATCAGAAAATAAAAGAACCATCATTAACTATCCCTTTGAACCAAAGTTTACAAAAAGTAAGAGAAAAGGTTTATCCAGATTTATCTGAAGCTAGGCATACTGGTCAGATGACACCGCCTGATTTGACCTTTAACCTCTTCGCCGCTAATGACAAGGGTAACTCGTCATGGACTTTCCATTGATTTCAATGGAAATTACATTGAAGCTGTAAAATAGCCTTAGCAGTAAAGGGGTTAATCAAAGTCTCCCAAATAAGTTTCCGATGGATGCAGAGTCAGATTCTGCAATACCCAAAAGAAGTGTAGAGAAAATTGATTTATCGCAAACTCCTGTAGGACCAACAGAAAAGGAATTAAGTGATTGGCTTAAAACATTGAAAAAAAAGGATAAGGAACCTAAAGTGATAGATGTGGTCAGATTAGAAATTGACATGGAAGAATTAATAATTGGAACAATTGGAACAGATAGATTAAAAGCATACCAAGATGATGAATTAATGTTCATGTGTAAAAGCATTACATGGAGAGCTGAAAATCTGCATGACCGATTAGAAGGACTGGCAAATGAACTTGACGTAGATTTTGCAAAGATTAAACCATTACAAAAGCCTTAAAGAGTGTATTTTACTGAAAAAGATATTGCCAATATGAATACTGCCGGAAGACTAACTCAGATAAAAGAATTGATTGTGTTGTTGAGGAAGTGGGGAGATGTGGAACGGTGGAAGAGTAAATGGACAAAGAAGAGGGAAGAAATCAATGACAAAACATCATTAGTGTTTCCATTTAGAGAAAAGGAGCCTGTAGCGAATGAATTTCCTATGAGAGAAATACCAGGAGGAGGGTATGTACATGTTCCCAGGACTAGACAGGATATATTGTCATTTACAAATGATTTCCCTAGGTTACGAGAGAAACCAGTTGAATGGTACTGACAAGTAGATTGATTTGTAAAGGTCTCAAAAGTGTTATGGAAAGATTTAGACGGGTTGTTTGACATAGTAGTACCAGCAGATTTATGGTCTGAATGCAAAACTACTGTGGATTGGCCAAAAGCTGAGTATCCAAGAGATGTTGAAACAGGTGCTCCAAGACCTGAGGTAATGCGGAAATATGAACAGGTAATAACATTCTTGAAGAATAAAATCCCTCCAAAAGAAACAGATTGGGTAAAGATTGACAGGACATTGCAAGAACCCAAGGAATCAGTACATTCATATTATGAAACATTGTTGTTAGTGTTTAAGCAGTACAGTGGATATGAGGAGTTGAGCAAAAAGGACTTGAGTCATTTTGTGTATCGATTTGTCTTTGGATTAAGACCAGAGATAGGAGATACGATCAAGCATAACTTGATGGGTTGGCAGTCCGGCTCTGTTGAGGCATGCAAAATATTGCAGTGATGTGATTGAAGTTAAGCAAAGAAAACTTAAAGAGAAAGCCATGTGGGCACAAGTGAAAGTGTCTGAACATCAAGTAGCTCGATTAGAGAACAAAAGTCATGATGGAGGTGAAGTGAAAATGATAGGGAACCTAAATAAAGGAAAATGAATGGGTAATTTAGAAGAGGCAAAGAAAAAGTTTCCATGTCATAATTGCAGCAGGTTAGGGCATTGAAATAACTAGTGTAAGTTGCCACCAAAAGTTAATCCAGAAAATACATCATTGAATCCACAGGTGCAGAATGAGGTAAATCAGCAATCATCACCACAGCAACAGGTAGTTACCCAACAGAGCCAGGTGCCACAACCACCACTTCCACACAGTGTAAATCTACAGAAATACAGTGCTGAGACAGATTCTTCGGAGGAGATTAGGTAACAAGATCACCTCGAGTGAATGTGAGTCCACAGTTTTGGATGAAGGAAGACAGGAGTCAGTCAGATGAAAATTATTGATGGTGCCTAGGAGAGGGAGAAGAGTGTATACTTGGCACAACTCTAGAGGTAGATCAATCTGGTCCTTTTGTGAATGGAAAGTTGAATGGTGAAAATGTGACTTTCGAAGTAGACACAGGTGCTACCCGTTCTACTGTTAGATCAGTAGAAGTTCAAAATCTTCCTCTCTCAGGAGACTTTATCCAAGTAGTAGGTGTAGCAAATAGGCAGATTAAAACATCCCTGACTGAACCAGTTGAGGTTCCAATTGGCAATTTCAAAGATATGCATTGATTTGTAGTATGTGACAGTAGTCCTGTTAACCTTCTTGGTAGGGACATACTGTGCAAGATGAACTGTGCCATTATTGTTCACCAGAAGGCATTGAACCCCAAACTCCAGTTGAAGATAGATTGTGTAAAATGACCATGTCAATGATAGATTCAGAGCAAAAAAGCATGTTTCCTGTATTTGACAAAGAAAAGATACCTGGCGAATTAAAAGAGACAGTCTAGGAAGAGGAGTGGGATTTCACAGGAGAAGAAATTGGATTAATGAAAGGTGTGGATCCTGTGAAAGTTTCTATAAAAGAAGGAGTGAGCTACCTAAATATTCCACAGTATAAATTGACAACAGAAATAATTGAAGGAATAACTCCTGTGATAAACAAAATGATTGAACAGGGAATTTTGAGAGAAATAATAAGCAGTCCATGTAATTCACCTATAATGGGATTGAAAACATCTAATGGAACATTTAGGGTAGTACAGGATTTACGAAAAAAACACAGAAATGGTTGCTATGAGAGCTATGGTAATGCAAAATCGACTTGCTCTTGATTTACAGCCTGATTCATGAAGCTAAATTGTGCTCGCAATAGGTGCGAAAATGCTATCGCGGGCGCAATTTCCCCAATCGGTATTCAGCATGAAAATAGCGAATTCGCTAACACAGAATTGCAAAATCGCTAAAAGATTCGCAGAATCCCGGCAGTAGACCATTTGCGAATCGGAAATAGCGAGAAATCATGGATTCTGCGAAAAAAATTGCAAAATCGCAATATCCTCGCAATCAGGATTCATGATAAATCGCAATTCGCGAAAAACCCCAAAATCGCAGTTCGCGAGGCGCAATTTAAGGACAACCCAAAGCAGGTGGTACCATCAAACCCATAGTAAAAAAAAAAATTGAAAAACCGTTGGCCAATCAGCAACTGGTGCTGGCCTGACCAAACACACTTAAGGAGAAGCTGCATCAGCAGAAGGAGTGTCACAAAGCCAGGAATGTACATGGTGGTCAGGCGGCGAAGGCTACAGCGAGCAGCACGGAGGAGACGCAGAATCCATGCAGGATATTCCGCCAGCGGGTCACCCTGCTGGGCCAAACCAGAGAGCAAATATACGCAAAGTACCGCCTGAATGGGGCAATGATCATCAAGCTAATTCAGGACCTTGACCCCCTGATGCAGTACCCAACAAGGCGGGCCAATGCCGTGCCAACACATGTCCAGGTATTGTGTAGCCTGCACCTCCTGGCCTCCGGGAGCTTCGAGGGGATAGTTGCGGCTGTAGGGTGGATATCCCAGCCCACCATGTCCCGCTGCCTAGGGAGTGTCCTTGACGCAATGCTGACCCAGCTACACCACCACATCAAATTTCCAACAAGCCAACAGGATTTGGATGAGACCAAGCTTCAATTCTACAATGTCGCCCATTTCCCACACGTGATAGGATGCATTGACTGTACCCACATCCACATCTGCCCACCAGCTGCAACGGAGTACATGTACCGCAATCGCAGGTCCTACCACTCCCTCAACATCCAGATGGTCTGCAATGCTAAGACATACATCACGGACATAGTGGCACAGTACCCGGGGAGTACACAAGACTCATTCATATTCCGGCACAGCGGCCTCCACACACGACTGGCCAGGGGAGACTTTGGGGAAGGACACCTACTTGGTAAGTACACTTTGCCCACAATGTCACACTGCGATGAAGTAGCTGCGCTGCACAGGCACTCACCCTCTGCTCCTCTCATTCAGGTGACAGTTGCTACGCCCTGCGTGAATACCTCCTCACCCCATACCTCAACCCTGCTACACCACAGCAACGGCGTTACAACGTATCACATATACGCACAAGGAATTGCATAGAGAGGACTTTTGGGCTACTGAAGAGCAGATTCCGCATACTTCAGAAGACAGGTGGGGCCATGTACTACAGTCCTGATGTGTGCTGCCGCATTGTGGCTGTGTGTGCAATACTACACAACATTGCTACCAAGCGCTGGATACCTGTAGACATCTCTGGCAGTGAATCGGAAGGGGACGACCGGCCACCTGCACATGTGGGCCATGCATGCGGGGAGAACCCAGCTGAAGGCCACAGGCGCCGCAACCACATCACAATGAACAGTTTCTAGTGCACCCTCTCCCCTCACCCAACAAATCAGAATTGCATGCAAATTGAAATAATGACAGAACGCCAATGTGTGATGCTATAATAAATATTATTGTTTGATTCACAATAATAGTGCAAGTTGCCATCCTTCCTATGCAATCAGTATTGCCCCATACTGCTACGTCCAAAACACAGGGCAGGCTTATATTGTCAGCCTGTGCCTGTAAAAGTACATGTCAGTCAGGTGCGCCTCCGGCGCAAAGCACCCACGCGCCTCTCCGGCTCCTCCTCTGCCACCGCACGTGACCCTGCAGTGGGCCTGGTGCTACGTCTCAACACCCCTACCTGTGAGGCAGACTGGCTGCTCACACTTGAGGTGCCCTCGCTGGCATCGTCCCCCCCAACATTGCCAGGTAGAACGGGATGAAGTGCCATGACGGCAGTGGTGAGGTGCTCTAATACTCTGGCCACATCCTCGCAACACTGAATTAGCTGCTGCTGCAGCGCCAGGGAATGTCGCGATAGCTGCGACGTGGCATTCCCGATCACATAGTTCGATCGGGTGTAAGCGGACAGCCGCGTCAGTAGCTGCCGGTGGCGGCGGCGGGCGGTGTTGCGCTGGGATATCAAAGCAGCTGTGTTGGCCTCCATGGCTGCCGTCATGCGGTCCATCCTCTCCCCCACACCTGCCACATTGCGGCCAATATTATACAGCTGCATCTGGATGGCCCCTTGCCGGCGTGCCTGCAGCTGGTGAATGCGGAGCATTCTACGCTCTATACTCATGCTCGGCAAGCGCACTTCCATCCCCCTCCTGGCGCTGGGTGCATTGTTCTGCAGGCGAGCCCTGCCACGCCTGCTCTGCTGGCTGGCCACAGTGGGTGGCCGCTGTGTCACCGCTGTTGCTGGACGAGATGTGGATGCGCCAGCTTCTGGTGGAATTGAGCTAGGCGTAGATGGTGCGCCAGACGGTGGAGGCACAGATGTTGTGGGCCTGGCTGCAGGGGTAGATGGTGCGCCAGACGGTGGAGGCACAGATGTAGTGGGCCTGGCTGCAGGGGTAGATGGTGCGCCAGACGGTGGAGGCACAGATGTAGTGGGCCTGGCTGCAGGGGCAGATGGTGCGCCAGACGGTGGAGGCACAGATGTAGTGGGCCTGGCTACAGGGGTAGGTGCTGCACCTGTTGGTGCAGGCTGTGTTGGTAACGGCACCTCCTCGTCATCCAGTGGTTGCTCATCGATGATCAGCCTCTCACTGTCGCTGCTGTCTGCACCACCTGTGAGGGGAAGTGGACGTTCATTAGTTGCATGTATCTGTCACACGTGCAGTTGCTACATGCATGCTGGATGACATTCCCTGACTGGCTGTGGCATTGCGTACTTTGGAACCTGTCTGGCTGCATTGGGGTACTTGTACATTGTGCCCACACTACATGTTCCACAATGCTTTAGGGCATTACCTAATGTGCACCGATGGCATGACTTTGGAACATTATGGGAGGCTTTAGGGTCATGGCCATTCATAGAGGACAGGGTCGCAGACGCATGCCACTTACCTTGGCTCTCTTGGGTGGGGCGGGATGAGTCCAATCTGGTTACTCCAATGCACGCCTCGGGCTCCAACGTGTCCTCGATGCGGTCCTCCATGGGGGTGTTTGGAGGGACTGTAGGTCCTCCCCCTCCAGTGGCCAGGGACTCTCCCAGCCTCTCCGCAACCTTCTCCTTGGCACGACCTCAGAGGTCGTACCACCTCTTCTTTAGTTCTTCAAGTGACCTGTCTGCCACGCCCACGAAGTTCACTGTGGCCGCTATCCCGACCCAGATTCTCCGCTTCTCCTGCTCAGGCACCCTCCTTGACTCTCTCCCAAACAGTTTAGAGTGGTTCTCCACCACCCCTTCGATGAGGTGCTCCAACTCCTGTTCGGAGAACTTCAGTTTTCTCTTGCGCCCGGTGTTGCTGGGCCCAGGTACTGCCTCCTCTGCCATTGCTGCAGTGTGATTGTGTGTGGTATTCCAAGTTAGCAGGTGTCCTTGCTGGAGCTGACTTAGTTGCTGCCTCGAGGTCTGCCTCACTGTGGTGAATGGGGGTGGGAACTGGCTGCTTCCTGGTTGTGATGTCATCACTGTGCTCGAAATGTGACTTCCTGTTTTCCCGATCTTGCGATTTTGCGATCTCGCAATTAGCGATATCGCTATTTGCGATATCGCAAATCCTACACGGATGTTGCCGAAAATAGCGATTATTCTGAGATTTTCGATAATCGCAAACGCTTTTTGCGGCCGCGTGCGGATCGCATTTTTTTCTCGCAAAAATTCATGAATACCGATCTGCGATTTCTAAATTGCGATTCGCAGTTAATCGCAATTTGAAAATCGCAGATTCCGGTTTTCATGAATCAGGCTGATAATCTTGGCAAAAAAAGGAGGAGTCTGTGGAATTTTAAAGGTACAGCACTGTTGTACCTATATTCCTGACAAAAGTCAAAACATTGAAAGGTATATTACAAACCTTACAGAATTGCATAAGGAAATGATACCACTGGAGGTTGATGGTGTTCTTGAGAAACTTGGTAGGAGTTTTTCAGCTGTTAAGAAATGGTTTTATTAATAATAGGGAAAGTATTAATTCCCGTAACCATGATAATAGTAATATTTTTAGTCTTAAGATTAGGGCCCCCATTAGAATGACCAGTGAAAGGGACCACCCGCCATAAGGGGGGGTCCTGTGGTTGACATTAGCATGCGCCCGCCACAGTGGCGGGCGCATCCCGCATTTTTAGCATTGCGGCGGGCGGTTCTGAAAGCACCGCCCGCCGCAATGCTAAAAATGCTAAAAATACATGAAGTGCATTTCAATGAACAACGTGACAGGCACTGTGCGGTGCCTGCCACGTTGTACCTTGAAATGCAGGGGGGTACCCCCATGTGCACCCCCCACTCCCCTGGAGTCCATGGGGGCCCACAACAGGCCCCCAAAGGAGACTCTGCATGCCTTTGCCGCCACGGGAAAGCATTTGCTAATGCCCATTGTAATATGGCTGGCGGCGTCTGATAGACACCACCACCATATAAACCCTTTTCCGCCCCGGTCGCAAAGGCGACCGCGTCGGAAAAGAGGCGGACGGTCTTTCCGTCCGCCTCGGACCCCCCAGCCATTTTGCGGGGGGTCTTTGCAGCAAGGATGGCGGTGGATCGCCTGGCTACCGCCAGCCTGGCGGGGGCGATCCACCCGCCATCCTAATGGGGCCCAACGTTGTGACCTTAGAAAAAGAAGAAATCTTAAAAAGTCTATAAAAAAGGAAATTGAAGAAAGGCAAGGAAGAGAACGTGAAATGGGAGACATTGAGATGGAAGAGTTTAAAGAGAAACTGTATCTAGACAGAAAGACAATGGAAGATACTAAAGTATAAACCATACTAATTTAAAAGAACTTGAAACATGTTATTTGGTGATAAATCACCAAAGGGTGGAGTTGATGAAGCGAGGGTGAAAACGAAAATATTTGTATACCCCTCATGAAGTCACCTTCCCATAACTGTAATACGTATTAATCGTGTGGTTTTAAATTAACCTATGTTGAACAGAAAGCACACACACAAATACACGTGGGATACTAATTTGCTTATGTTGCAAACCGTAATACACTAATTAGGTGAAACTGTCTTACTAATATAGGGGCCGATTAGGATGGCGGGGAATCCGCATCCTTCGGGCCGCCGGAAACCACCTCCGGCCTGGAGGATGCAGATTCACCGCCGTGCAGCGACGGCTCGTGGAGGGAGTTACGGTGGGGCAGGAGGGTGGGGAGGGGGAGGGGCAGGGTGGAGGTTGCTAAAAACCGGCATATGGATAATTGCAGGTAAGTAAACAATTTAATTAATAAAACGAATTTCGTAGTGCGCCTTGCATCGCAAAATGCAATGCAGTGCGAGCTACGAAATTCGTTTTATTAATTAAATTGTTTACTTACCTGCAATTATCCATATGCCGGTTTTTAGCAACCTCCACCCTGCCCCTCCCCCTCCCCACCCTCCTGCCCCACCGTAACTCCCTCCACGAGCCGTCGCTGCCGCCGTGGCCACAGAAAACACCCACCGCCAGATTAGGATGGCAGTGGGATTGCGGTGGGACCAGCGGCGGACGGCAGGTCCGTCCGCTGCTGATCCACGGGGTGTGGAGGGCTATTTGGTGGCGGTGTCTGCAAGACACCGTCAGCCAAATTACGATGTGCATTTAAACATGCTTTTCCACTGTGGCTTTTCCGCGGTGGAAAAGCATGTGGTCTTTGGTGTTTGGGGGCCCGTTGTGGGCTCCCAGGGTGTCGGGGTGGGGGTGCACATGGGGTGTACCTATGGTACCCCCCAGCATTTACATGCACAAAGCGCAAGGCACCGCACGGTGCCTGACGCTTTGTGCATGTAAATGTAAAACATGCATTTTTAACCTTGTGGCGGGTGCTGCTTCAAGCAGCACCCGCCGCAAGGTTAAAGATACAGGATGTGACTGCAAGGGTGGCGGTCACATCCTAATTGCACCGGAGGGACCGCCGCTGCATCTGCGGACGGTCCCTCCACCTCGGGGGTGGCGGACGGACGCATGTCCGTCTGCCATCCTAATAGGCCCCATAGTGCGGAAATGCTATAATCTAATGAAAGGCTATGCATGTATGCTTCTTAAAAGTATAATTGTAGCAGAAATGACAGAGAATGGTTAGAAAACAACGCCTATATGTGGCTTTTGAGCTAGGTAATCACTAACAGGGTGAAGTTAGAAGGGGGGGAGGTAAACAGAAGGGCTGTACTTCGAGATCTAACGTTTAATTGTGTTTGTTTCTATATTAGTTCCTGTTATGGCCCATGCGGCCTCGTAAAACATTGAGGGTTTGCGAGGCGCCAAGAGAATGCCTTTCTACGCATGCACGACTGTGCTTGAGAGATGTGCAAGCAGTCTGTGCCTGTGCGGCTGGTGTCAAGGCCCGAAGAGCAGAATGGTGCCAAGTTAAGATATCCGTGTTGTGAGCCTGGAAAGTGCAGCAAAGTGACAAGTTCAAGAACAAGGGTGAAAGAATGCAATAACGAACAATCTGAACTTTATTGTGCTTAGAACTATGACTAGGCAGAAATGTGGACAATGAGGAGATGAGGTTATCCTCATCCACCCCTTGAATTTACCAATGAGAATTGAGTGCGGCCCCTAAAAGTTTCAAGTTTAGTTAGATAGTTAGGGAAAAAGGTTATAAAAGAGGTCGTTTGGAAGAGAGAAAAAAGCTTGCTTTTGAAAACTTTTCGCACCACGACATGCTGTCGGACTGATCGATTTTTCATTGGTGCAAAGACTTTGACATTTTTCTGACTTTATCTTTTGACGGGGTCGGAGTCCTTATGGGTGGTGAACATCAAGAAAGAATAGAGAGGCTGTTTTGGGGAACTCTGCTGTTCTAATCTTGATTTCTATTGCCGAGAAGATTGGTAATATGTCTTTGACTTATTTTCCTAAACTATTCTGCTGATAAATGTAAACTGTTTGAATTAATTTTCTTTTTCTTTAGGTGAATTGATAAAATGTCTAATTGAATTTCGAACTAAAGGTTTAATAAAGTAAGGTCATGCTAGGAGATCTAAAATGTTAGAGTAAAAATTAAATAAATTGAGAATTAAGCTGGTCCTGTTGTCCATTAGTTAACTTTTACTAGCTGATCCATTGACCAAATAGTGGGGCGTCTTACATGTTTTCTCGAGAATTAAAACCGTGGTAAGATCTAATAAAATGCATATGTATATAATGTATAGAATTTAGATTAAATATATGAAGTAGGACACTCTGCTATTCCAGCAGCTCATCCTCTGGTTTTCACTGATCTCGGGAGCAGGGTGATTTGTGTGAATGAGTGACTCGCGGTGTTATGGGCTCCACCGACGAGGAAAGTGTGATAGCTCCTAGGATATATAGTGATGGTTTGGAGGCTTGGTTTAGAGCAGTGCTGGATCAGTAACTTACAGGTTGAACTGAGTAACTTAAATTAAAATGTTTCTAAGACAGCAAGAGCATAGCAAATAAGCATGGGCGAATTTTGCGAATCTGGCGTTCGCGAATTTTGCGAATTTGCGAACTCGCAATCCGCAAAATCCTCAAATTCTCGCGAATTTGCAGATTTTTTTTTGTGTTCGCAAGGATTTCTGCCAGTTCGCAAGGATTTCTGACAGTTCGCAAGGGTTTTGTAACAGTTCGCAATTGCGAACTTACATGTCGGCTCGCAGCGGTCACGATTATGTTGTTTCTACGTCTGGTTCATCATCATAGGTTCCCAGCACCCTCTGTTTCACCCCTGCCACCCTCTGTTTTACTCATGCCACCCTCTAGTACATCAATGCCTTATGCCACCCTCTGGTTCATCATCACTGTAGATTATGGGGGAAAAAAGCAAGCACACCTGCCTGCTTCAACTGACATGAATTAATTTGAGGTTGATTTATTAATATGTCACTGTTTGTTTTAAAATTCCAGTCTGGCACCTGCTTCCTTATCTGTAATTTGCTTTCTGTTGCAGTGCAATTTTTTTTCCAGGACCTTTGTGGCCTACTTGTAGCTATTCTATGAGCCTGCTGTGAGGGTCAGAGCAGGGTCATACAATTGTTGCAACTAGCAACTGAACTGGGAATTAGCAGATTTTTTTTTTTTGGTGTTCGCAAGGATTTCTGCCAGTTCGCAAGGATTTCTGACAGTTCGCAAGGGTTTTGTAACAGTTCGCAATTGTGAACTTACATGTCGGCTCGCAACGGTCACGATTATGTTGTTTCTACGTCTGGTTCATCATCACAGGTTCCCAGCACCCTCTGTTTCACCCATGCCTCCTCTGTTTCACCCATGCCACCCTCTGGTACATCAATGCCTTATGCCACCCTCTGGTTCATCATCACTGTAGATTATGGGGGGAAAAAGCAAGCACACCTGCCTGCTTCAACTGACATGAATTAATTTGGGGTTGATTTATTAATGTGTCACTGTTTTAAAATTCCAGTCTGGCACCTGCTTCCTTATCTGTAATTTGCTTTCTGTTGCAGTGCAATTTTTTTTTCCAGGACCTTTGTGGCCTACTTGTAGCTATTCTATGAGCCTGCTGTGAGGGTCAGAGCAGGGTCATACAATTGTTGCAACTAGCAACTGAACTCTGGAGGGGCCCTTGTCAGGAAGCACTACAGGGAACGGTTACTAATGATCAGTTTGAACTTTTGAACCTGCTTTCACTTTTGCAAAACTCGTTTTTCTGCAGAGCAGCATTACAGCAACTTTAATGCCCCACCAAGCTTATATGAGAAAGTTGATTTCTAATCCAAAAGTTATCCAAATAAAATCAAAAGGCCTCAAATCTAAAAAAGTGCAGGCAAATGTCAACCTGAGGAGTTATTCTGATAAAAATAATCATTTTCAGAAGGTCTATGCTGCTTGCTAGTAGATTTCTTGTGCAGAATTGCAATTTTTGTAATTTCGCGAGTGCGAGATTGTTGCTGCCCGCCGCACCTACATGTTCGCAATTGCGAACTTACACCGCAAAGAAAAAAAATCCGCTGCGTGCGAATTTGCGGATTTTGCGGGAAATTCGCGAATCTCGCGGATTGCGAATTTACCGAAAATCCGCAAAATCCGCGAGCGTAACAGATTTTCCGCCCATGCTTAATAGCAAACCATTTGTTCTTTCTCTCTGGGTGGACAATGGCATTCCTTCCATGTCTTTTCTTCAGCTGTTTGTGGCTTTTAATATGACCACAGTTTGTAGCTTAGTTTTGAGCTTTTTGAGATTGATAATTTAACACAAAGTCTGGCGCTCAATATAAATGAGAATATAGGAGGGTGAAGGTAGTGAAAATAACAGCACTGACCTACATTAGAATTGTCCTTTAGTCCCGATAGGCCTGATAACACAATTTACTGGGTCTATGGTAAGCACAGGTTTAACAGAAACATCACTTGTGAGTCTTAATTCATCCTAAAGTGCCACCTGCTACTAGCAGGCAACGTCTGTGGGCAGATGACCTGGGGAAAATATGTGGAGTGCAATACATCCTATCACTCCATGTTATTCCCCCAAAATTTCTAATTCACGTCATTCTCTCTCCCTCCCTGAAATTATTGAGACCTCTGTTAATTTTAATACTAACAGGGGATTATAAGTAGCCAGGGTTTCTGTTTGCAAGTAATTGAACTTAAGTGTATTAAGTCATGCAATGCCTCTCACCAAACACTTGCAGCAAAGTTGGAAGATATTATTAGAAGCACCTGATACTGCCAATTAAATGACCATTGTGTGCAGATTGGGATCTCTGGACAGGCTGAAATCCATGAGTAATTTCAGATACATATTAAACAACACAGGAAATGGTGGTGATGCATTGGGCACTCCAAAAAAAAAGTTGATGATCGTGTTCCACACTAACTGAGCCATTGATTTCTCTTATAAATTCTAATTTGAAGGTTCGCCAAATTTGTGGCACTTCTGGAAATAGCCAGGTCTCCCTGTTTGAATCTAAATTGGTCCAACAGGTGAAGGATCCTTCCACGTCTAAAAAGACTATCAAGATAGTGTTTCAAGTGGTCGCTTTCGCTCCTGAAGTTAATTTGTCTTGATGATGACCCTCAAAGGAACACTATTTCTCCACTGTGTATTGTGTATATTGTGATTTTTTTATCAGTCTCTGCCATTGTTTTCGGATTCCACATATGTTTATGTCTTTTGATTGTAGTAACTGTGAGTGTTATGTTTTGAGTGCCCTTGTGTTTTCATTTCACTTCATTAAATTTATTTGAGTATTTACTTATGCATTGGTTTTTTGTGACATTGTGGTACTCATAGGCTTTTTTCCTTCTTCTTGGTTGGTGGGTTGGTTCCCCTTTTTTATTGTTAAGTCTGACAATTTTGCTCAAGAACCATTGTTTAGAGTATATTTTTTGTTATCCCTGGTTCTTGTTCTAGGGTCGCCCTTGTGGTTAGCTACTTAGCATTGGGCACTCCAGCACTTTTTCATTCTCAGACTTTGCTTTTGCAAAGTAGTGCATTCTGGTAGTTGTATTCTTGATTCACTTTAATTGAGCAAATTGGGCCAACACACCTGACAGCTATGATATGTAAAAGCAAAGTCCAGGAGTGGAAACGTGGTGTCCCGTGACACAGAGCCATCGGGTCACCCTAATCTTGTATGTTAAATATGCTCATTCAAAGATGTTCAAAAGTGTGTCATTGCTTTAGAAAGTCTTATCAGGGATATCAAAAAAATGGGGACAGTTTGCCATATTTCCACTTAAAAAATGCTATTGGAGCAAAAATTTGAATTATACAATTTACTTGTCACTTATAAATAAAATATATAAACTACATAAAGGTATCGGCACTTTAAGACAGTCAACCTACCTTCAGATGAAGCATAACTGATTTATGCATATCAGTTAGTTAAACTTCTACTTTAAGATAATATTTCGAAAACGAAAGAATCCAAGTTAGCGTTTCAGAACTGAACGATAAAATACCATGGCAATATATATTTGTAGGCAAAGGAAAAGAGATGGAGATATTTTAAGTTATCTTCTTGTATTGTCTCTTCTACAATGGGGTGTGTGCTTCACCACCTGAAAGAAACCTTAACAATATGCAGGATAATCAGAAGAAGGGCCGATGGTTAATCTGCAAGCAGAACTGAACACTCCACCAGTTAAGCTATTTGCATTTCAGCAATTAAAAAAAAAAAGCCTAGTATTCACTCCCCGAAGCCTGGAATGGCACATTCATTTCATTGAAATACGGGCCCTGTGCTCTATTCAACGTATTAGCATTTTATCTGATCAGCTTTGTGACTGCCGTCAGAAATGCTGTGTATGCGGTTTTGATGTAGCTTGTTCACTTTGTAAATTATTCATTCGTTTGCAGACTGGAGTCTTGAATGGGAGGCACGAATATAATCGGCAAGCTACAGTTTAATCACGGAAAGAGAGACTTGGGACTGTATGGAGCGCCGAGAGCAGAAACACATCATGAATCATCTGAAAGCGATAACAACACGCATGGAAGAGCACCCTAGGCATGGCAGATCAGAGGCATGCCTGCCCGAATAAAATCAACGGATGCAAATTCCCCACCACTGGCCATGTATAGAACTCTTGACGGATAACTCAATAAAAAGGTCAGCCTATCCAAGTCACCACACCACACATCGAGCATACCTGGCTCCCTATCATGACGGGATTTAATGACGCTGCACAGCGCTAATACCAGTTGCATGCACCTGCGGTGCACAGTAGGTCCATTTAACTCGATATTTCTACAATTTAGTGTTTCATTTTTATGGTCTGGTTTTACAGCGCATTGGTCACCAGCAAACTATGGGAGCATCACTAAAGAGTGCTTAGGCTCAGCCCAGAGTCTAACCTCCGTTCCTCAAAGAAGTTTCTTCTTTCAGTTCCCCGAGTGCGAAGAGCCAAGTGGGGAGGCAGAGCCTTTTCCAGCCTTGCCCCTAGATTGTGGAATACTGTACCCTGTGACATTAGGACTTTGTCATCGATGCAATCTTTCAGAAAGGCCCTGAAGACCTGGCTTTTTGCTAAAGCTTACCCTAAGGGGCAGATTTACAAGCCCCTTGCGCCCCTTTTACGCCGCCGTTCCTGCGCAGGGGGGGGGGGGGGCGTTCCGGCGCAGGAACGCCTCCTAAAAGTGGCTGAGTGAAATCTACAAGATTTCACTCAGTCACTTTGGGGCCCATGCTGCGTCAAAACCCTGCGTCTGCTTGAAGCAGGCGTAAGGATTGACGCAACATTAACAAGATAGGGCCCCCAGAGCTTTGCTGGAGCTGCGTTGCGCTTGCGACGCAACTCCAGCAATGCGCCGCTTTTAAGGCACAGATGCGTCACGCATCTGTGCCATTTTTGCCTATTGGTGCGCCGCATTGTAAATGCGGCACATCAATGGTGGCGGAGGCATGGCGCACAATAAGTGGCGCATCCCTGCTGATATGCAGGGATGCGCCACCTATTATAAATCTGCTCCTTAGTTTTTTGGATTGCCTTTTATGATCTTTTTATAGGCGCCTTGATGCCGCTCGGCAAAGTCGTGCAATATACGTTTTTATTTAATTCAATTTATTCAGATGTAGGTGAGCCAGTAGTACTTTGATTGGGCAGAAGTTGTGTGCTTCCACGAAAAAGTGCTTGCTCACCACACAACCCTGGTAATATTGTTTTTTTATTCAGCTGCCTCAGCTTTTAGGGGAACACACATGACATTGTAATGCTATTAAAGTGTCCCAGATAACTAGATACTCTATTCTGGCAGCAGCATGGGTGAAAAGAGGGATGTCATCGATGCTTATGTCTGGCGACACTGAAACCGGCGTCTAATCTTTTAATCTACACCCTAATAACTCTACAGTTGTTTGCTTCCACACAAATATATATCAATACCCAGACTATTTATTTGTAATGCTTCACATTGAGATTCAAAATTCTTTTAAACCCATATCAATTGGCATTGTCAAAGCTTGTTAGACTGTGTAGCTCGGTAGCTCAGGAACAGTGAGCAAGGTTTGCCTTTTTCTGTTTCTCAGCTGTGTTGCCCAAAATAATGTGCTAACTTGGAAAAATAGTGGGTAAATGAACTGGCCTTATGACCTGCGAGTGCATAAAACAGACCTCAGTTCAGGTCTGTGCCATGAAAGTCCATCATGATACCAACCATGCAGAACTATGTCTATTCTTACATTTGCAGTGTCAAAAGGGCATATATTTAACTCTGAGTTTTGTTGAGTTAATGCATGAGCTGCCAAATGCAAAGCTCAGAAACGGAGAGAGGCAATCACTGCTCATCCTTTCCAAGGTGTCTTTTCCGTAGCTCATACAGCTGGGTCTGGGGGTTTAGTGGTCTAATGCGTCCACTGTAGGGACCTGTGCTTGACTTCATGGTCACCGGTTGAAATCCTGGTTGGGCTACTAAAAATGTCATCCTTCTGAAATCGATTTAATGAGTACCTTGGGTAACAATAAACATCTGTTATTCAGTGCCAAGATGCCCTTTGTGGTGAATGCACATATACATGTTATGTTACACTAAGAGAAACTCTAAGTTAGAGACACAACAAACACAAAAAGGCAGGAATTCAGCGCCTCTCTTTATGGTGCAACCCAAGGGTCAAATTACCAAAAGTGAACCCTGGGGTCTTATTTAGAGTTTTCCACGTGGGTATTCCATCACGGATATCCAGTCTGCCATATTACAAGTGAATTAAGATATAATGGACTTGTAATAAGGTAGATGGGATATCTGTCACATGTGAAAGGAGTTCCCATCCGCCAAACTCTAAGTCAGGCCCAAAGTTTTTAATTTCAAGAAGTTTTTATTGGTTGTTTCAGCATCAACATACAATGAGTAGATCCAGTAGCATAATTAGAGTCAGACTTTCACGGGCGAAAATTACTGTACGCTACTTTACATCAATAGTAAAATGTCAATACAAAAGTGCATAGCTGATATCTTGCCGAAAGTAGCAGAGCATGTATCTTATACTCAAAAACATTTTAGTAACAGTCATTTTACTCCAACAACATTTTACTCATTCAGAAAGAAAAAATAAACCATGATAAATAATACAATGATGGGAGTCTGCAAACACATGTTAATGGATCGTGTACTGTGTTGGACCAGTTTAAGGTGGCTTATGTGTCGTGAAATAGTAGTCAAGAGTTGACCACAGTTTTCTCGTGGGAGGGCGCCACGGTGTCTGTTGGAGTGCTATATTATCTGCACCACGTAAGCTGATTATCCAATTCAGCCACCCTGCGAAGTTGGCTTTGCTGGTATCTTTCCAGTTTCTAAGGACTGTCTTGACCGCCGCTGTGAGTAGGAGATCAAGTAACGCCTTATCGTCTGCGTCAAGGGAAGGGTCCTGGGTGAATCCGAAAACTAAGTAAGGGAGCTCTTTAGCTGGTGTAATAGTAAGGGAGCTCTTTAGCTTGTGTAATCAGGCCCAAAGTTTTTACACACATTTTATCACTCATAGGCCGCTTTGCGATTCCAGCTGGGGCTGCCACTATTTGAAAGATCCTATTGTTATTGATTGCATGAATGGGAAGTAATCAACCACAGAGTCCCTCAAATGCATTGGGCCAGAGGCAATTGAGGGACCACCATTGCAGTATGCATTTTCAAATATTACTAAAGCATACCCATGGGCAAATAGCTCTTTGGAGAGCATGTTGCATGCAGGATTCCTTTAAGGCAGCTCAGAATAAGGGATCCCACCCACTTTGTTCTGTGGAAAGATAAATAGAGGGCCGAATTGTGATCCCAATCCGAGTCTGTCTGGTTATGCTATTTTTTAAGTATTGCCAAATGAAAGCAGAGTCGAGTTACCACTGCAGTGGTTGTTCTCGTCCATGTGGCTGCATAATTTCACAAACAGTGACCTGAAATGTGCCTTGAGCATCCAAAATCATGGAGATCAGAGCCCAGTCGAGAGCAAATTACAAGTACTCTGAACCTTCTATCTGTTAAGAATTCATCCAATAAGGAGCTTTTTTTAAAGAGCATTTCAAATATGCAGCGCTAGTTTTTAAAGTGAATGTTAAATGTTCATGGACTTCGTGGTCTGACAGTACTACCGAATGAAAGCGAATACCAGCCTCAACAGCCCACATTTCAGTGACCAACAGTGGCGGCTCCTCAAGGTTTATCCTGCGTGGCGGTGGGCGGGTGGGGAAGGGGCTGAGTGGGGAGTAGTAAACTCTGGCATATGGAGTTAACAGCCTGATTCATCAATGTGAAGTTTTGCGAGTCTGAAATAGCGATTAATAAGGAATCGCTATTCCAGACTCGCAAAACGGGATTCATGTAGGAATCGCAATTTTTTTTGCGATTTCTACAGGTTCCTTATTTGCGATTAGCTAATTGCTAATCGCAAATAAGGAATGACTCCCCATTCATTCCTATGGGCCTAAAGGCCTATAGGAATGAATGGGGAGTCATTCCTTATTTGCGATTAGCAATTAGCTAATCGCAAATGAGATTGCGATTTCAAGGGTGCAGAGGTGTCCAAAGGACACCCTGTAACACCCCTGAAATGTAAATTCACACAGATGTTACACACACACATGTCCAAAGGACATGTGCGTGTGTAACATGCGACTTAGAAAAATGCATTTAAATGCATTTTTCTAAGTTTTCGCTATTTACCACGAGGTTTGACTTTGCGGTAAATAGCGGCCCAACATTGCGAATTCGCAATTTTTAAATGTTTCATGAATAGCATTTAAGGAATCTCTAATAGAGATTCCTTAAATGCTAATCCTCGCAAATTTGCGAATTCTTTATTAGTGAATTTTGCATTTGGGATGATGAATCCCAAATGCAAAAATTGCACTCGCAAAGGGCCAGATTCTCAGAATCTGGCCCTTTGCGAGCGCAATTTCGCTTGAAGAAAAATAAAAAAATAAAAAAATTAATGACATTGGGCGCGCTGCAACGCCATTTGGTGATGCAGCACACCCAATGTAATTAGTTTTATTTATTTATTTACTTAACCCCCACCCTGCCCCTCCCCCGTCCCCTCCCACCGCCCGCAGCACTCCCTCGAGGAGTAGCCACTGGTGACCCAGAATAATCAAACTAGGAATACTTTTCATAGGAAGGGGAAAGAGCAGGCTCTTATGTCTAGACAGAACAGATAATAATTGCCTTCCCCTCAGCTACCCTGATAGGATATGCACAAACAAACTCAGTTCGAGACCTAAAGCCAAAAGAACTTAGGTGAAAAAGCAAATCAAAATGTTCTTGCTGCGAGTCCAAAACTAATCTTTATTGTCAACAAACACTGGCCGACACGTGTTCCACGAATTTAAGGTCGCTTCTTCAGGGAGAAAAAAACAATGGTTTCTATCATATATTATTCATAATCGGTAGCGACAATGAAAAGAACCAGATGCAGTAAATGAAAGAGAAGATGAAATAAACAATGCAAACAGAAATTTATAAAACTCAATGCTTGAGTTACAATAGTTCCAACCATTTTTATTTAAGAATCAATTTCAAGTAAATCCTAATATTACAACAATCTTGCAACACCTGTGCAACAGAAATACCCATACTTCGCAGTTATACAAGAAAATCTTGCCATCATATTACAAAAGTCAACACAGGAGTTCGAGAATTACTAAATAAAAAGGTGCCCATGTCCTGTGCAAAAATACTGAAGCGAGAATATTTCTGGGTTTAGCCTGCCTGATACTATAGTTCATAAGGAGTAACATCAACCGTCATGATAAACATATAGAGGTGCTTCTGACTCATATGGTAATTCACCACAATCAGTTATGAATGAAGAAAAAGTGAAATCCATGTGCTGAGAAGGTCTCTTAGGAAAGGCTGCTAGTGAAAAGATAGAAGGATATGGCTTAACGGATAGATTGGCTGACTTTCAAGTTGGGGAGCCATGTTTGAGTCTGTTCGAAGGCTCAATCATCCTGTGATTCTGGGCAAATCACTTAATCTCCTGTGCAAAAAAAACAAGCAATGGTAAATGTATTAGGTTTTACCTTATGTGATTGATAATAAGCCGTTGTAAGCTGTAGCTAGCTGAATAGCTGTTCAATATAAGTTACAGTAAGTCTGTTAAAGTTTTATGAATTGTTGTTGTCTATGTACAAAAAGGCAATATGTTGTGCTCTTACAAGTGGTATAGTGTGGGTAAGAAATTGCAAAATTTTGGGAAATGAAAGAGGGAAATAATAGAATTGATGTAATAGCAATCCTATGTGTTTAGAGGAGTCCTGGCCCAGTTTAGTATTAAAATATAGCGATATTTGGTGTTTAGTGGTGTGCCTAGAGCTTTTAGTTCTGGTGCTCCTGCACCTGCTGCACTATTAAAATCATGACCCTATTGCGTGCTAGACAAATGCACTTGTGACTGTCTTGTCTAGTAGTAAAATGTAACAATAATCTGGGTTTAGTGAGGCTCCTATAGCCACTGCACCTGCTGCTCAAATCAAATCAAGTCCCTTTGGTTCCTGGTGCCACTGCACCTGCTACACAATTGAAATCATGACCCTAGTGGCTGAAAGTTAACTGCACGTGTGACTGCCACTTTAGTTGTAAAATATAGCAATCATTTTTGTTTATTGGTTCTGGTGCTCCTGCACCTGCTGCACTATTAAAATCATGACCCTATTGAGTGCTAGACAAATGCACTTGTGACTGTCTTGTTTAGAAGTAAAATGTAACAATAATCTGGGTTTAGTGAGGCACCTATAGCCACTGCACCTGCTGCACAAATCAAATCAAGTCCCTTTTAACTGGAAGGTAACTACAATTGTGACTGCCTGTTTAGTAGTCAAATATATAAATATTATGTGTTTAGAGGAGTTCTGACAACTTTTGGACCTGGTGCTACTGCACCTGCTGCACCATTCAAATAATGCCCCTGTTGTCTGGAAGGTAACTGCACTTGTGACTACCTGTTTATCTTCAAATGTTATCAATAATCTGGGTTTAGTGTGGTCCATAGAGCTTTTGGCTGCAGTGCCACTGCACCTACTGCACCAGTTCTGACAAAATTTGGGCCCGGTGCTACCGCACCTGCTGCACCATTCAAATCATGACCCTGTTATCTGCAAGTTAACTGCACTTGTGGTTGCCTGTTTAGTAGTAAAATATACCATAGTTCTTGTATATATATATATATACCTTATTTTTAGCGTGCAATGTTTATTACAACAGTTAGAATGTGATCATAACGACCAAATACATTAAATTGAAGGAATGAATCCAATAATGCCTTCAAAATATAAAGAAAGGGACTGAGGTATGAATAGGAAATGTCACAAATGTTCTACGGCTAATACACAACTATGTAATAAAAAGCAAGCATTCCAGAATACTGTTAGAAGCTGGCTGCCTTTTCCAGGGGAATCGATTTTATCTTGACGGTGAATGGGGCATAAACAGTGTTAACAGCTTCAGTAGAAGCATCATAAATGCGTGCAGCCAGGGGAAGTGCACAATAAAAACAAAAAAGTTCCACACAAAAGCGAATGAACACAGTCATTCAGGTTTTGAACTCGAGTCCCCTATTAAGATATATTAAATACAAGAGATTTCCCAACACAGCACAAGCGCTGTGGAGGCAAAACATAAAAAAATTAATGTGTTCCTCTGTAATGCAACTGGTGCTCTTGTAAAGAGTTCTGATACCTTCAGGTAAAGTTTGCACTATATGAAACTGCAAAAAAAAAAAAAAACATTCTCAATCTAAAAAAAGTGAATAAAAAAACAGTAATTATGATATATACCTGCGGGTAATCATTGGTCAGAGCGTAAAGAAAATTATTGGTGTGGCACAAGTTGTGTAGAAATCTCGTGGTCCCTTAAGGTGTGTTAGATTGCGATGATTTCGTATAGAGTTTAATTGATGGAATCTCATTCCCTTGTTATTCTCTTGCCTTTTGGTAATAGAGTAAGAAAACCAAAAATTTATGAACACGATTTTTACCTACCTCTCATCATTGTAACAATATAATCAGCAGCAATTGTAAGTAACTGAGAGGAAACCTGGTGTTTGCTAGAAACAGTCATACAATGTGAATATTGATGTTTCACAAAATATCATAAATGTATTCTTGCAGAAGGTGGTTTAGGATGAAGACGATTATTGTACAATTGCTATAAAAAATTAAACAAAATAGAGCATTAAGGGCCAGATGTAGGTAGCCCTTTACCGATCGGAATCGGCCGAAAATACCGATTTTCGGCCGTTTCCGATCGGTAAAGGGCTAGGGAGATGTAGGTGCACATATTCGGTAATTTTACCGAATCGTTATTATTACCGAATCAGTAATAAGTACCGATTCGGTAATAATTACCGAATCGGTAATATTTACCGATTCGGTAATATTTACCGATTCAGTAAAATTACCGAAAATGCTATGTGGGTAGCCAATTTTACATTGGCACATGGCTTACAGAATCAGTATTTTACCATGGAATACAAATCCATGGTAAAATACCGATTCCTGTGTACATGCACATCTGTGCATGTGCGCATGTGCCATGTGACAGACAGACGTGCCCTTAGGGCATGTCTGTGTGCCACATTGCACACATGCCCGTTTTGGGGGTGCTAGAGGGTGTCAAAGTGACACCCCCTGCACCCTTGTGAATTCATTAATTACCGATTCGGTAAATACCGAATCGGTAATGCCTAATTATTCCTATGGGCTTCAAAGCCCATAGGAATGAATGGGCATTACCGATTCGGTATTTACCGAATCGGTAATTAATGAATTGTTAAGGATTCGGTAACGAATCCAGATGTTGGGACCTACATCCCATTTACCGATTTTGAAATACCGAATCGGTAAAATTCGGTATTTCAAAATCGGTAAATGGGATTTACCTACATCGGGCCCCAAAACTCTTGATCCACTGTACACTCCAACAAGGTATCGTATCCATTGTGATGACAAACATGTTTTAATATATTAATTTATTTTTCTTTTTTTTGTTCACTTTTTTCAGATTAAGAATGGGTGTTTCTATGAGCATGGTTTCCTAAGGGACATTCTGAGTACATTGATTTACATTTTTCTTCATTCATAATGAACTGTGGTGAATTACCATACAGGTCAGAATTACCACACAGGTCAGCTCGGTCAGTTTATTGTTACGCTTGATGTTATTCCTTATGAACTATTGCAGAAGGCAGACTAAAGCAAGAATTATTCTCACTTCAGTATTTTAGTACAGGACATGGGCACCTTTTTCTTTAGTAATTCTCGAATTCTTGAGTTGACATTTGTAATTTAATGGCATGGTTTTGTTTTCTATTTGGAGAGTATGAGTCTTTCTGTTGTCCAGATGTTTCAAGGGTATTGTAACATTTAAAATTTGGGTTGAAATTGATTCTTCAAAAACAAAGGTTGGAACAATTGTAACTCAAACATTGTGTTTTTTCAATTTTTGTTTTTGTGTTCATTTCATCTTCTCTTTCTTTTACTGTTTCTGGTTCTGTTCATTGTCTGTTCAGGTTATGAATTTTGTATTATTTTTTTTAATCAGTATCTATTAGGCTTAAAAACGTGTAAAAATGACTGTAACTTAAGAAGCAATAACTAAAACATCTATATATCATTATGAACTGTTACTTTTGAACATCCTATACTTTTGTGAGTACAGCCTGCACAAAGTTTCATTAAATATTATCAATTAGTCAGATATGGCCATTATTTACTTTTACATTGTCTGAAATAATCCACACCATTACCCTGTTATCATCTTTAGGACGCACATCTGCTAAATATTTAAATATTATAACTCTCCTGCATATTGACAGGTTAGACGACAGGGCTATGTCAGATACTGCCTACACGTAGCTCAGGTGATCACCCCTGTACCTTGAAGCTCTAACCGTTGGAGAGGATTGATGGCGGCATGAGGGAAGGAGAGAAGCGGGTCTCTCGGCGGCCACGGCTTGCTCACTGCCGCTGCCTTGGATGCCTCAGGTGTTACAGGCTGCGAGGAGGAGGGAAGCGCGTTGCTCCAGTTTCGACCTTGGTAATCCCCCCTGCTGTTGATACTTTGCTCATCAGGCTTGGTTACCAGTGCTGAGAGACCCGGGCAGTGCCGGGGGCTGGCTGCTCAGTCGAGGCGGGTCCGAGTTGCTCTGGGTGGTTGCATATCCCCTATGAGGCTCCAGTGAGGGAATCAAAATCTCGGAGTGGCTTACAGCGGCTGCCGGTGTGACTCTGTTTTTTTTTAAAGGAGAGTCTCCCTCGCTGGCAACAGCTTGTTGAACAGCAAGGTGGGAAGCAAAAATGAGGGGTGATCAAGATTTCAAGTAAGCAGGTTTTTTTCCCTATGTGTCTTGGCATCCCAGAGGCATAAACTAAAAGAACGAAATCCAGACTAATGGGAAGACATACTAAGAATCCTAGTACACCGACTCAGCCAGATGCAAGCATCCCCCCCAAAACTAAAACTGGTACTACACAGATGAAAACAACTTCTGTTACAGCAAAGGCCGAGCCCGATGAGGCTCCACCCCTAAAGTTAGCCCCTCAAGCTCTGAGGATGAAGTTTTGGATCATGGTGAGGGGAGCCAAGGGGCACTCAAGCGAGGTCAAACAATGTCTGCCAAAGATTAATACATTTAACTCCAGAAGAAACTGAAGGAGGTAATGAACTATCTGGCCCAGCTATGACGGGAGGAAGTCAGGATAATAATCCTTCAGTGGAGAATCAAGAGAGTAGGCAAGAAAAACCTTCTAGTTTACCTCTGGGCAAACTTAAAGAATACCTGATGTTTCAGAAACCTAAATCATCTCAATCTTTTTTACAGTCTCTACTCTATGTGGAGAAGTGTAGCTCACTGGTTAGAGTGGCAGACTCTGAAGCAGAGATCAGACCCGGGACCAGGGTTCAAGTCCCGATGCGGCAGGGTCTTGGGCTCAATGTCTTCGGACTCGATAATTCTTGCCTAGGCGCCTACTCTAATCATGGGTCCCACGCTGCAACTCTGGGCAATAGCTTGCTAAATCTCCACAATGGTCTCACAGGGAGAGCCAGGAAGGGTTCCACGGCATTATACAGCACCGGGACGCCCTGTTGGGGCAGCTGTGCACTTTACAAAATACACTACATTTACTCCCTTTGCTGCAACAGGGTTCTAAGCAGGATATCCACGGCGCTAAAGATGTACAGGTTGTTCAGACTCAATCGTGTCCTGAAATTATTGCTCAGGAACCTCCTTTGCTTTGTCATCCTTTGGCACCAGCATTATTTTCGGAAGCGGCTGAAATTACCATGGAAGTTACCATAGAGTCTGTTACCGGGACCAGGTCTAGTTTGTGATATAAAAAGCATGCTTAATCTTATTCTTCATTAGATTAGGGAAATGAAGGCCACACAAGCAACAGAAATGGCAGCAATCCATGCATGCCTATCTAAAATTGAAGATGTAGTGGGGACTTTGCCATCCAGATTGCAGGAGGCTGAATCTATAATTTTTCATTTGGAGGATCAGATGACCTCAATCCAGCAGCAGGTCTTAACAGATAAAAAAAACAGAAGAACATGCTGGAAATCAAGCTGGAAGAATTAGAGAATCATTCCAGGTGTTCTAATCTGCGGCTGGTTGGGGTTCGAGAGGGGTGCGAAGGGTAACAACTAGCACATTGTGTTGAGTCCTTTCTAAAAAAGAATGTCCTGCCAGATTTTTCAGGGGATCTCACGATCACTTGCTCCCATAGAGTCCCAGCACAGCTGTGGAATTTTAGTTTGCGATCTGAACATCATCTGCGCCAGCTTGTCACCTATGTATTACGTGCACGGCAGCCATTTTAGATATCATGGTCTCCCTGTCCACGACCGATCGCCAGCGCGCCCCTCTGACCCAGCAAGCATCCTCCGCGCACCCTGACTCCCCCCTCCCTCCTCCTTATGAGCATGACCCATCTGCATGACCCTGTCCTTGGGAGTCACGCTAGCGCCTGACCAACACCTCCTCTCTTCCCATGAATGCCCCTCTGTTGATAAACCTCCCCTCTGCGCTGGATTGTCCACGCAGCATGAATACCACTCCATTGATGGCCCCTCACCCGGTGTCCGACTGTCCACACAGGTCCGAGGCCATTGCCTAAGCCGAGAAATACCATTTACTGCCCTTATTGTATGAGGTCGCTCTCCTTCAAAGGACCCTCTATTGATCCAGGCCTCCCCACCCCCTGTGACATGATCAGGCGCACACATCCTAAGACTCGACGAAACACTCAGCTGCGTGATGACCCTCCCTCTTATCAGCAGGTTGAGGACCTCCATTGTGAATGTATATGGGGGTGGGATTAACACGAGGATTACGGGGATGTCTTTTCCCATGCCTTACAAAGTTGTGATTGTATTAAAAGAAGGTCACATGCCATAAACCAGTGTATAAGAGGCCAGGCCTCTGAGTGGCTGTTAGAGCACCTCGAGACGATACCTTGTTGTCTGATCTGATGTGTTCTGCTCCGTCGGAATAAACTTCTGTTTCCTGCCTTCTGGTCTCCGGCGCCTGCCTCATTGCTTGGTAAATTTTGAATGGTACAAGGGCGGTTAGCGCCGGGCAAATCTTGAGAAAGGTCCTAGCCCTACCTTTTTCTACAATTTGGCGTCCCAAAGCGTGGGGCCCATCAGCGACACGTGGATCCAGTGGGAGAGGTCCCGATGACAGAGTGAACGACTGCAACGATCGGGAAGAGCTCATGTCCGATAGACCCTCGTCTGACAGCCGATCATCCGACCTTCACTAGTTCTGAACAGACCTCTCTCGAGTGATCTACGGTCCTGACTGGGAACCATCAGGAGTGCCGCGAACATCACGAAGGAGAGAGGACGATCGGGCGCTGGATCCAGAGGACAGGAAACCGTCCATGCGGTCCGGGTAAGGTCGTGTAAACACGACGAATTGAGGAAAATTGTTTTTGTTTGGATAATACTAGTATTACGCTTTGTTGAAACCTCTGGAGATTCGCTGTCTGCAAACGGGGAAAAACAAACAGGCTCTCTCTTTGCAAACAGTGAAGGATAGGTAACGCAGACTTTTGTCCCCATTGTAATCCGTCGTGCCTATCTTCCTCCCCCACTGTTTCCCGAACTGTCGTTCGTGGATTATTGTCTGGAGATTCTTTGTCTGCAAACAGGGAAGAACAAGGTCTCTCTTTGCAGGTAGAGAAAGAGTGGGTAGCGATAACTTTTCGTGCCCACTTATTCTCCCCACTGAATTGTTTGATTGGCCGATTATTCGGTATTGGTTCGTTTGAGGTATTCACCGCCGCCAAACAACGGAGAATAGAAATATTCTGCCTAGTCTTTGCCCGCTGTGATAAGATAGGTAGTGCAGACTTTTGTCCCCGGTGTAAACCGTCATGCCTATCTTCTCCCCACTGGTTGGTAGCCTGTTTAGCCCGGACCGCTTATTAGAGATGAACCATCCAGCTCCACTGGAGGGCACCCCTAATAAGGACATGTTCACTAAGTATGGACTAGTCGCTATAGCTTACACTAGACTATGGCATAAATATACGAAAAAGAACCCTGAAAGTCAGTGGCCACTGATAGGTTCCTTTAACGAAAATAAAATAAAAACATTAGAAATAGCGCTCCAGAAGAATAAGACCACGCCCACTATGCTCGACAGTATCGGCATGTGGCGCAAAGAAACGGAACAACGAAAGAAAAGAGAAGAAGCAAAAGTAGGGAAAGAACTACGAAAGGCAGCCCACCTAGCCGCTAAGCAACTAGAAGAAGAAATAAAAGAAAGAAAAGAAGCTACACAAAACCAAGAACCAGGGTCAACAGGCCAATGTCCTGTTAGGACCCCCTCTGCGCTCTACCCTGAACTGCCCTCCAAACAACGGGCAAACGATGAGTTACTGCTAGGTCCCCCAATCATCTACATGCCCCCTCCATACGCTCCCAGCCAACAAAACCTGCAAGCCCCGAGTGTGAGTGAAAGTGACCCTAGTGCTAGTGCACCGGCCCTCACGGCCTCCGCACCAGCCACATTAACAACTTCGTCAGACGACCCCGAGGCTAGCAAACAATCATCAGCCAGGTTAAGTAGGTTAAGCAAAGATGAGCGGGATGGGATCAACGAAATAGCAAAGACATTGGTAGACCGAAGGGAGAGCGAAGAATACACAATGAGCGTATATAATTCACACGCCGACAGCCACAGACGGCATTTCATTTTGCGATTCAGCTACCACACCCTGAACGCGTATGAAGATAGGTATCAGAGTAAGGGTCCCGCTAAACTAACAACACTGTATAGGAAGGTTGATGTTGGAGATGGGACTGAACGCGAGGTGACGGAGCTCTTCATGCAAATGCTTGAGGTCTTCCGCCACCTCGCGGAACAGAAGCCAGAAGCCAAGGTTACGGTCCCTGAAACAACCTCGGCAGAAGTAGTCAATACTATGATGCCTATCAGAGAAGCGGCTCCTTACTGGATCCCGCCACGGGGCCAGGGGACGAGCGATGATATTAATAATGAACATGCAAAGGGAAGGGTTGTGTACAATTGGGTTTACCAACCATGGGACCGACAAGATATCCTAACCTTCAAACAAACCCTGCCCGACTTAAGAAAGAACCCAACGGCATTTTATACCGAATTAGGCACAGCCTTGGGTTCGACAATAATGACTTTAGCAGATATTGACTTGTTCTTTGGGTTATGCCTGCCAGCTGATGTGTGGAAGCAAATCCGGAAGGTTGACCACACAGATCTGTTTGGACATACCTGGGACCAACTCGGTAAACTAGATAGACAGCGAGAGCCGGGGAGTAAACCAGTGAAGGACATACTGGAACTCCCAGACAAACTGGTCCAGAAGTTGAAAACCCTGGTCCCGGAAAGAAAAGTAGACTGGTCGATAGTCACAGCCTGCCGACAGAAACCCCAGGAAGATGTGTCAGAATACTTCTCCCGATTTGAGACAGTGTTCTCCGACTACAGTGGCCAAGACATGACCACCGCAACCGGACAGCACCTGTTTGTGCAAAATTATGTAAAGGGACTAACACAAGAAGTCTCCCAAAAACTGCAGACGAGCGAGAGTAGTTGGGGGGCCTCCAAACCCGCAGCTATCCTTCAGATGGCTCAGTATTACGAACACCAAAAGAATGAGAATGATAGGGCGTCCGAGAAAAAGAAGAAAGATTTAAAGGAAAGGGTAATGATAGCCCAGATACAAGGTATAGCGCTTGGACGGGAACACCAAAGGGGGAACTACCAATCAACCACCCCCAGAGATCTACCTCCTAAAGATCACACCCCAGCACCCCACACTGGACGTAGAGACGTTAGCAATGACCAATGCGCCTTCTGCAAAGGGCTCGGCCATTGGAAATTCCAGTGTCCAGTTCTGCTAGAAATGAATAGGAATAGGGATTCCAGGGATGTGACGGGTGGTCCGAGGAATAGAGTACAGGGACGAGGGAGCCCCAACGACACCAATAATGACAGATCAGGAAGACCGAACACATTTGACCGTCCCCGACAGAACCAATATCAGCTATCTGAAGGTGAACATGCCCCCGACTTTGCATAGGACTGCCAGGGGCAAGGGAGGGATCCAGTCGAGCTCTGTGTTGACCAGCAAGGTCCTTATGTCACCGCTAAGGTCTTGGGTACAGAGTCTCCATTCTTGGTAGACACTGGGGCGACACGTAGTGTGTTATCAAAACGACTGATTCCAAGGGCACCCTTGTCTGGCTCACACATAACGTCGATAGGTTTCGATGGGACGCCCTCCACTAACCCCCTGTCCGTACCTATTACCTTTGACCTAGAAAACAACACTACTGACGCGACATTTCTACTCTCCTCCAACTCCCCTGACGCCATTATGGGTATTGACTTACTGAAACATTTTCGAGCTACCATTAGGTGTTCCCCAGATGGAATACGAGTCATCCTGTACGACAACCCAGACATGCCCAGATCCCCTCCCCCACGACACATGTGCTCCGTAACTGACGCTGACCTGTCCCTGCTTGACACCCTACCCCCGTACCTGTGGGCCAAAAATGACTCTGATGTGGGGCGAATGATGATTGATCCTATTCACATAACTGTACGACAGGACGCTATGCTCCCGAAACTCCCGCAGTATCGGATATCACCAGAGGGTGAGAAGGCACTGGTAGCGATCATTCAGTCTCTGGTAGATGCAGGAGTGGTTGAAGAGGTGGTTAGCAACGTCTGCAACAGCCCAATCCTACCTATTGTTAAGAAGCAAGGTGAAGGAGATGAGAAAGCGTACCGCTTCATCATCGACCTGCGAGAGATTAACAAAGTGGTTGTACCCCAATATCCTGTGGTCTCTGATATCACCACCATTCTGACCCTCATCCCGTCCACTGCCACCACCTTCACTGTTATCGACCTTAAGAACGCGTTTTTCTCTATCCCCATTCATCCAGATAGCCGTTATCTGTTCGGCTTCACCTTAAAATCCCGTTCGTACCGATTTTGTAGAGCTCCCCAGGGGTACACTGAAAGTCCCAGCATTTACAGCCAGGCCCTCAAAAGACAGCTGGATGCCTTCCAGCTACCGGAGGGAGTGGTGTTGATCCAATATGTTGATGATATCCTTTTGGCGGCCGACACCACCCCGCTTGCAACGACAGCCACCGTCCAACTCCTACACTTTCTTGCAGAGAATGGCCATAAAGTCTCCAAAAAGAAGTTACAGTTCTGCCAGCCACAAGTGACTTACCTAGGCCATCTTCTGTCCAAAGAAGGGAGGAAACTCACACCCGACCGAATCCAAACCATCCTAGATACCCCCATCCCGAAAACACAGAAGCAGGTCCGCTCTTTGGTTGGCCTAACCTCTTTTTGCAGACAGTGGTTGCCTAATTACAGCCTCATTGTGAAACCATTACTTGCCCTACTGACCAAAGATGTCCCCTCCCCGCTTCCTTGGACCGCTGAGTGTCAAGCCTCCTTTAAAGAATTACGGGATGCACTCTGCTCAGCGCCTGTCCTAGGAACGCCGGATTACTCCAAACCCTTCTCCCTCTTCACCCACGAAAGGGAGGGATGCGCATTGTCTGTCCTAACTCAATCAATTGGTCCTAAGCAGCGCCCTTGTGCCTACTTCTCCGCCACTCTTGATCCTGTAGCCAGAGCCTTGCCTGCCTGCCTTCGAGCAGTAGCCGCCGCTGCTGTCTCTATCCGTCAGAGCGAGGGAATTGTACTTTCCAACTCCCTCACAGTGCTAGTACCCCATGCAGTCGACACCCTCTTGAATCAGACAAAGACCCAGCACCTGACTAGCGCACGACTGACAGGGTACGAGTTGACTCTACTTGCACCCCACATCACACTGAAGAGATGCACGACTTTGAATCCTGCCACATTACTGCCTCTGCCTGAAAATGACCCCGACGTGCCTCCCATACACGACTGTGTGACCCTCACGGACGAACAAACTAGGAGTAGGGTTGACCTCCGAGACACTGCTTTTCCCGACCCCGATGGAGAGCTATGGGTAGACGGCTCTTGCATCAAACTCCCAGATGGCACCACTTCAGCTGCCTATGCAGTAACGACAGCCCGAACAGTAGTTGAGACAGCCTGCATCACACAACGATCTGCCCAGGCAGCAGAGCTGATAGCCCTCACCCGAGCATGCATCATAGCCGCAGGGACCACCACGAACGTATATACGGACAGCCAGTATGCCTTCGGAGTGGTCCACCATTTTGGGCTCCTGTGGAGGGAGAGGGGATTCCTGACATCCCACGGCACCCCGATCCTCCACGGAGATCTAGTTTCCGCTCTGATTGAAGCAGTTCTCCTCCCCAAACGACTAGCGGTGATCAAATGTCAAGCACACAAAAGGGTGACAGACTTAGTTGGGCAAGGGAATGCATTGGCCGACGTCACTGCACGAACCACAGCTGAGAATAGGACGGTGACGCGCATGTACATGACCAGGTCACAAGCAGAAACATGGAGTGACACAAGGATAATGATTAGAGACATACAATCGGCCAGCACCCCTCACGAGCTGACTAAGTGGGCAAGGATGGGTTTGAAGGATGAGGAGGGCTGTTGGCGAACGAAGGATGCAAGCAAATGGTTGCTGCCCGACTCATACCTGATCCCCATACTGACAATGGCTCACTCCCCCGCACACATAGGATCTGCACCCATGATTGAACTCATTTCCAAAGTCTGGCATAACGACAAAATCCCTGACTCAGCCAGACGCCTAGTTCAGCAGTGCCTTATCTGCCTGCAACACAACCCCGGGAAAGGGACTGTAGTGCCCCGGGGAGGGTTTGGGACCCCCAATCACCCCTTTGAGGTCCTTCAGATGGATTACATCCAACTAGAGAGATGCCAAAGCCTGAAGTATGTACTAGTCATCGTATGTGCCTTCAGCAAATGGGTAGAAGCCTATCCAACCCGTGACAACACTGCCATGACTACTGCCAAAGTACTACTGAAGGAATTCTTCCCTCGCTATGGCCTTTGCCGAATTTTATGGAGTGACAATGGCCCCCACTTCATAGCTGAGGTTATCCAGCTAATCCTGAAAGGGTTGGGGGTGAAGCAACGATTCCATGCGGTCTTCCACCCCCAATCCGCTGGTCTAGTGGAACGCCACAATGCCACACTCAAGCTGAAACTGGCAAAAATAGTGGCCACCACTGGACTTAACTGGCCGGATGCCCTCCCACTGGCTTTGTTATCAATGCGCTCCACTCCCACCAAGCACCATTTGACCCCCTATGAGGTCGTGTTTGGGCGGCCTATGAACCTCTGGACTGCTCCCAAACCGACCTCCATTCATGACGTCCCAGACGTCCTACTATCTGATTATTTGTGCAAGTTGACTAAAACGTTGTCTGTCATTCATCAACAGGTGCAGCAGGCCATCCCCGATGCTTCCAGGGGCCCCGGTCACGACATCCAACCGGGAAATTTTGTATTGATACGAAATTTCCAGCGAACCAAGAGTCTGGAACCTCGGTGGACGGGCCCCTGGCAAGTGCTGATCACCACCCGAACAGCACTCCGAGTGGAGGGGAAGAAGCACTGGCTGCACGCGCATCATTGTCGGAAGGTCCCTGCAAACCTGGCCACGACAGAAAACGTCAGCACCCAAGAAGAGCTCCTGACCAAAGACCGACCGATATTGGACTGTTATCCAGATACTGGGGCACTCGAACTTGCAAAATTCTCTGATCCTACTGTGCCATCCAGAGAAGGGTATTTCCTGCGTCGAAAGGAGGGAGTCTCGGCTAAGTAGGCCACGGACTAAGTTAAAATCTCAGAACGGTGACCTACACACAATCAAGGGTTGCCGGGAGAGAAGCTAAACAAAGTCTGTGGTTCTGCCCACTACCGAGCCCCTTGAAGGTGATGGAAGCGCCAGATAAGAAGATGATGGAAGCGCCAGATAAGAAGATGATGGAAGCAACGGGAAATACCCAGTATAGGAATCCAAAGACTGACAACCTGCACAAATCGAAGACAATTGCACTCTTCATTGTCTTCCTCTTCTGCCTCCTTCTCATGACCTCCCTCTGGATTCTGGAGGAGAGCACACCGGCTCATGAGACATTGCTACCTACTGCACAGCCAACACCCCTGAAAGAGCATCACCTAATCTCTCTGTCGCCTCAGCTCCGAGAAAGGCGCAGGGAATTCTGGAACAATTCCTTTGTGCAACTGTTGCACCAACATAACCTTGCTGCAAATGCTACGAACTGTTGGATCTGTGGGTTGCTCCCACATGCCACTGGACACTCCATCCCCTTCATCCCTTCACCCTTCTCAGTTCACGGCTCTTGCCTCGCCTGGTTGATCCTCATGCAAGAGAGCCACAGGGACAACGCCACCTCCAGCCGGACAGTGTCACTCTTCTACTCTGGGTTCTGGCTGAACAAAACAGGAAAGACTCCAGCTGCCCTGTGTCCAGCACTCGCAGGCACCACCTTCATCAAAGACATTCCAGCCAAAGAACGAGTCGAAGTACAGGTGCTCCACAATCCAGCCAGAACCACCTTCTCTCATCTGCAGAAACAAACTACCGCCACCCTGACTGTGGCTCTGTCCGTGATCAATGTCACTGGCCTTGTGTGCCTAGAAGGCCAAGGAACGCAGCTGGTGGGTTACAGCGCCTGCCGAGTCACCAGAACATTGGACTCAGCTGAACCCCCTTCTTTTGTTGCTTCTCCGAATATGTACTTTGTGTGTGGCACCAAGGCTTACACCTGGCTCCCGAAAGGATGGAAGGGCACCTGTTATATTGCCTTCGTTCTTCCACCCACATATGTAGCCCCTGCCAACCACCACCGGCAGAGGCGTGCAGACGACCTTGGGCAAGCCGACTCCACTGGAGCACAGTTCCTGGATGCAGCAAAGGGACTTGTTCCTCTGTGGGGCCCAATGGCTAACAGCCGTGCTATCCGACACCTGACCCAGGCAGTAGAAACAACGATCAACATCACGGCTGGCATCCTCGCCAACAATACTGCGGAGCTTCAGGCGGTCCGCCTCGTGACCCTCCAAAATCGTCTTGTCTTAGACGTGGTCCTAGCCGACCGAGGAGGAGCATGCCGCATCATCGGATCCAGCTGCTGCACCTACGTGCCTGACAACTCGCCTTCAGTCTACAAAGCCATTGAACACCTCCACAGACTGTCCTCAGAGGTTCACCAAGAGCAGGAAGGATGGTCGCTTGGGAGCTGGTTTTGGGACACTTTGAAAAATTGGGGTTGGAAGTTGTTTTCCTTCGTGCTGATACCTATTGTAATATTATGTGTGTGTTGCTTAGGTATCCAATGTCTGCCACCATTGTTCGGCCTTCTTTCTAGCTATATGTGCCCAAAGACTTTGGACTTCCGAAATGAGCACATGAGCCCCCTCTATGAAGTAGAAATACGTGGCCTTATGGGGATAAATCCGAACTGACAAGTTGGCGAGACATGTTAAAAGGGAGGACTGTGGAATTTTAGTTTGCGATCTGAACATCATCTGCGCCAGCTTGTCACCTATGTATTACGTGCACGGCAGCCATTTTAGATATCATGGTCTCCCTGTCCACGACCGATCGCCAGCGCGCCCCTCTGACCCAGCAAGCATCCTCCGCGCACCCTGACTCCCCCCTCCCTCCTCCTTATGAGCATGACCCATCTGCATGACCCTGTCCTTGGGAGTCACGCTAGCGCCTGACCAACACCTCCTCTCTTCCCATGAATGCCCCTCTGTTGATAAACCTCCCCTCTGCGCTGGATTGTCCACGCAGCATGAATACCACTCCATTGATGGCCCCTCACCCGGTGTCCGACTGTCCACACAGGTCCGAGGCCATTGCCTAAGCCGAGAAATACCATTTACTGCCCTTATTGTATGAGGTCGCTCTCCTTCAAAGGACCCTCTATTGATCCAGGCCTCCCCACCCCCTGTGACATGATCAGGCGCACACATCCTAAGACTCGACGAAACACTCAGCTGCGTGATGACCCTCCCTCTTATCAGCAGGTTGAGGACCTCCATTGTGAATGTATATGGGGGTGGGATTAACACGAGGATTACGGGGATGTCTTTTCCCATGCCTTACAAAGTTGTGATTGTATTAAAAGAAGGTCACATGCCATAAACCAGTGTATAAGAGGCCAGGCCTCTGAGTGGCTGTTAGAGCACCTCGAGACGATACCTTGTTGTCTGATCTGATGTGTTCTGCTCCGTCGGAATAAACTTCTGTTTCCTGCCTTCTGGTCTCCGGCGCCTGCCTCATTGCTTGGTAAATTTTGAATGGTACAAGGGCGGTTAGCGCCGGGCAAATCTTGAGAAAGGTCCTAGCCCTACCTTTTTCTACACAGCCTTTCCCGAATTCTAAATTGCCCAGAACGATTCTAGTGAATTTTGCAGATTATCATCTAAAGAAGCAGTTCCTGTCGCATATTTTTAGATATGAGCGCAGCAGCAGCAGCACGTCGCCGGAAGGAGTTTGTAAAGCTCTTCTATTTGTTTAAAGCGCAAGGAGCTCAAGCGGCCATTGCTCAACAGTCCAAACTTCGAGCATTGGTTCAAGGCAAGTTTCACATGTTCACAAGCCTAGATAAGTAAATGGTTTGGACTGTTTGATACGAAGGACATTTGAGCTTTCTGCTGTCGTTTTTTTTCTCTTTTACTTTTTTTCTTTGAGTCAGGACGGGGTGGTGTATCACAACAGGATGCAATATCATGGCACCCGATATAGAGGGCCCATTTATTGGGCAGGCTGGAGGTAAGGCAGGCAATTCCCCATCTGCCAATAGTGGGCAGGATCAAAGGGTTCTGAGGATGGTTTGGGTCTGGGTTAGGGCACTGAGGGAGGGTGGTTGCGCAGAAATTAAGCAAAATTATTCAAAGTATCATATTAGAAGGAAGGGTATGATAACTGATGTTTGGGATGCAAGTAAGACTGTTAGTAATTATTTAAAGTATCATATTAGAAGGAAGGGTATGATTACTGATGTTTTGGATGCAAGACTGTTAGTAATGGATTATAGTGTGCGTATTATATAGATCAATGTTAAATGCATTTCGAATAAGTGAAAGTATGGTGGATTGATAAGATGGTTGGTGGCATTTTCGCCCCAAATCTTGTTTTTACAGAAAACTCACCTTAAAACTAATGAACCAAAATTATTTATCCCCAAAGCTTTCTCAAAGGCCTATTTTGCTTAAGCCCAGGCCGCAATAAGGGGGGTTGTTATTTATTTTGGACGAGGGATGATTTGGGACATCATTCAAATTCAAAGAGATCCATATGGCAGAGGGATTTGGATTGTGGCAAAAGTGATTGGCAATATGCTGAATTTTTGTGAATTATTATGAACCAGTTGTAGATGACTTTGTAGCTCTTAAAATCATTAATGATACAGCTAGAACAGCGGTGGGCCCAATAATTCTAGGGGGTGATTTTAATTTCATACAAGATCTGCAATTTTTACATCAAATAAAGCAAAAAAGCAGATGAAGCATGGGACCAAAAAGTTGATTTGGTGTTATGAAACAGGATCATCAACTGGTTGATCTGTGGTGAAGGTCCCATGGTGCTGCTAAACAGTTACTTATTATTCTCGCCAATTTAAGTCCGCTTCACAGATCGATTTCTTTCTGGTGTCACGCTCCCTGAGCTGTTTGAATACTGAGATTTTGGCCAATTCTTTCTCAAACCATTCTCTAGTAAAAATCGAAATTAATCTAGTGTTGGGGGGGAAGAGAAAAATCCAGGTGGCAGATAGATAGACTTCTCTTAACCAATCAACAGTGGATTACCAGTATGCGAGAATGAATTAGGGAGGTTTTATTTTAGATCAATAGGGGTACCGCAAGGCCTTTCTCAGTTTGGGGGGCCTTTAAGGCCTCAATACAAGGACAAATGATTGCTTATATGGCAGAACCAGCCAGAGAGCGTAAAACTCGAATAAAAGAACTTCAGAAAGCAGTTGATGCAGCCCTGGTAAAAAAGAGGGGCTCCTCTGGGGGGGCATCATGCGGGAGAGGAACTAACCAAGGCCAGACAGGAATTGAGGGAGTTTTTTATTATTGAGAAAGTAAGTAGTTCAAGAGCATACCAGCAGAGATTCTATGAAGAAAGGCAGATGGTAGGAAAATTGTTGGCATGGTCTACCAGAGTTAAACAAGAAGCGGCAATAATTGATGTAGTGATAATACCTGGGATGCAGATAATAGTTTCTGAAAAAGACAAAATCTCCAAACTTTTTGTAGATCACTATAAGGAACTCTACTCAACTGACTATCAGGTATCTAAACAAGTCATTCAGTGCTATTTTGATGATTTAGTACTCCCTCATCTTTCCAGAGGGCAAAAAGATGCATTAGTGGCCGATATTTTGGCAGATGAAATTTCTAGGGCCTTGGCCTCAATGCCTGGAGGTAAGGCCTGTGGAAATGATCATCTCCCAAAATAATTTTATTAAGCTTTTTCGGAAGAGCTAGTACCACTCTTGCTCGAGCTTTTTAACCATGTTAAAGTGGGAGGTGATGTCCCAGCGGACTTTAAAGAATCTTCGATAGTTAGTTTTGTTAAGAAGGGCAAAAGTCCTAGGGAGGTTGACTCTAATAGGCCAATCAGCCTTTTGAACGTAGACTACAAATTATTGATGAAAATTTGGGCCAATAGATTCACCTTAGTGGCCCAATCTGCAATACATACAAACCAACCTGCGATTATAGTAGGCAGGTCATAGTAGGCAGGTCAATGTCGTTAAACACTGGCTACTTAATTCAAGCAATTGACTATTATAACACCCACCAAATCTCTGCCTTAATAATAAAGATGGTTGATACCGAGAAGGCATTCGACCTTGTAAATTGGGATGCACTGTTTTATGACCTTGAAAGGTTTGGGTTTCCGGCACAAACTATTGCTATACTTCAGAATATATACCAAGGAGCTCTGGCTCAGATTAGGATAAATTCAAAATCGGCAGGTACAATAGATATTAGGTGGAGGACCCGGCAGGGGTGGCCCTTGTCGCCAGTTCTATTTACTTTTTTCATCGAACCATTAGACGTTAGTATTCAGGATAATATAGATCTTGAAATTCCAATAGAGGGGATGTCAAAATTAAAATTATTCGCAGATAATGTCGTACTTTATCTTCAACCAGAAAGGCAAAATATTGATAGGACCTTAAGGTAATTCTCTGAGTTTGAGGCGATTGGCGGATATAAAATGAATCATAAAAAACTGAAGTATTGGCATTAAATGTGTGCAGTAATTTTCACCCTGAAAATCTAAAACAACAAGCTTATTCTCTTGAGCCGATTCCCTATTTGGGAATTTTCGTCTCAAACCAATATGAAGATTTATGTAGGTTAAATTATGAAGCAACATTGAGCAAAATTAAAGATCTTTTGGGCAAGCGGACACTTCTTCCCCTTACTTTGATAGGGCGTGTTGCTCTAATAAAGATGTCAGTACTACCCTTAATAATATTTCTTTTTTCAAATATCCCGATCAAAGTCAATGCATCTTATTTTAGAGAATTGGAAAAATTATTTCGCCAGTTTATTTGGAATAAAAAAGCATCAAGGCTAAAACTATCAATCCTTCGACTTGATACTAGCTGGGGTGCGCTGGTACTCCCCCATATTTGTACTTATTGTGAGGCAGCATTTATGGATGTAGTGGTTCGGCTGCTTGATAATAAGGGATCTTTGGATAGCTTATTCCTGTGCAAGATGATCCATGAAGCTGGATCACAGCTTAAAAGTCTTCATAAAAACTTCAAATCTTCCGGAAAAAGTAAGATACAAGACGCATCAAGCATTTGCCAGTAGACTTCAGAAATGTTATTCTCAAAAGGCCCAGTCTTCGGGATTTGAATATCTGAGCTTGACAGTGTCCAGAAGTTTGGGCCTTTATATTCGCAATGGCCATGTTAAACTTTGGGACCTAGCAGGTTTTAAGGAGCTAAGCCATTTTATAATAGGAAGCAGATGTATTAACTGGGAGGTGGTTCAGGCTAAATGCAGTAACCAGAGTAGGCTAATCCTTTTTAGTTTCCTCCAGGTTAGATCACTGATAAATAAATGTATACTCTCAGGATATATAGGTACCTTTTTGGTCCTTGTTGCTGTGTTTAGAACTAAAATGCGAGGTATAGGGAATTGGTATTGAGTTTTTCGAAATTAAGGGGAGCCCCTATTGGTTACCAATTTTCTTGAAAAAATTAAACAAGAATTATCTTTCCATTTTTCAATCAGAGAGTGGCAAACTATTTCCCAACACGTCAGAAAGGCACTGAGATGTCGCACATTTTAAAAGAATGGCGTTTCTGTCCTGATGAATGGCTTACACCCCACGTGCTTAGCATAAAATGTATCCCAAGGTTGAAAATATTTGTTTTGAGTGCCAGCAGGTCTGGGAGGGTGGCTGGCTGCATTATTTTGTACATGCTCATGGCTGAGCCAGTTCTGGGTGAAAATGTGTGCTGAGCTTAGCCGTGCCCTTAGGAGTAGGATACCACCTGAGCCTGAGGTGGTATTGTTTGGTTTATCAAATCAGAGGCAAATACAGATTTTAACTAGAGGGGGACATGTTTTTATCAATCTCTTTCTTGGTAGCAGGTTCTCTGATTCTCCAGAATTGGAAAACAACTAAAGACCCGACCTTTCTCGAATGGTATAACAAAATGAAACAAGTAAAAATCTAAGAAGAAGCTTATGTGAAAAGGGTTGGAGCTATTGGAAGATTTATTTTAGTCTGGAAGTATTTTGATCAAATGGAAAGGGATCTTCAGGGGTAACATATTTGTCGGATTTTTGGCACTTTAGCACTTGCACTTTAGTGTACATGATATGATCTTTCTTCTAATGTACAATATTTGTAGTGATTACATCTTCTGTGACTGTCACCTTTTCTCACATAAATTAATTAGGAGAACCCTGCTGCTGTTGTGTATCCTGCTTGCATGGATAGCAGAAAGCCCTCTACACTTTTATTTAAAGTCCACATTGGACCAATCAATCATCAATCAATCATAGTATTTGTAAAGAGCACTACATACCCGTGAGGGTCTCAAGGCGCTGAGGGGAGGGTGGTGCTGCTACTGCTCGAAGAGCCAGGTCTTGAGAAGTCTTCTGCAGGTGAGCAGGTCCTGGGCCTGCCGCAGGTGGTTGGGAGGGTGTTCCAGGTCTTGGCGGCAAGGAAGGAGAAGGATCTTTCACCGGAGGTCGTTTGTTGGAAGCGAGGGACAGCGGCGAGAGCAAGACTGTCTGAGCGGAGCTGGCGGGTGGGGGTGTAGAAGCTGAGTCGGTTGTTGAGGTATGCTGGTCCGGTATTGTGGAGGGCCCTGTGGGCGTGGGTGAGTAGCTTGAAGGTGATCCTCTTTTTGGCGAGGAGCCAGTGTAGGTCTCTCAGGTGGGGGTGATGTGTCTGCAGCGAGGGACGTTGAGGATCAGTCGGGCAGGGGCATTTTGGATATGTTGCAGTCTTCGCAGGTGTTTGGTCGGGATACCTGCGTAGACTGCGTTGCTGTAGTCCAACCTGCTGCTGGCGACGGCCAGGGTCACTGTTCCTCTTGTTTCGGTGAGGATCCACTTGTAGATCCTGCGGAGCATGTGGAGGGTGTTGTAGCAGGAGGAGGAGACGGCGTTGACCTGTTTAGACATGGAGAGGGAGGAGTCGAGGATGGTCATGGTGATGCGTGCATGGTCTGTGGGTGATGGTGCTGTTCCTAGCGTGGTCGTCCACCAGGATCGGTCCCAAGCTAAGGGGGTTGAACCGAGAATGAGGACCTCTGTCTTGTCCGAGTTCAGTTTTAGTCGGCTGTTCCTCATCCATTCTGCGACGGCCTTTATTCCCTCATGGAGGTTGGTTTTAGCTGTGTGTGGGTCCTTGGTGAGGGAGAGGATCAGCTGGGAGTTGAACGCGTAGGAGATGATGCTGAGGTCGTACTGGCGGGCGACGTGGGCGAGAGAGAGTCCTACACTGGCTCCCCATCGACAAGAGGATCACCTTCAAGCTCCTCACCCATGCACACAAAGCACTCGACAACGCCGGACCAGCCTACCTGAAAAGCAGACTTAGCTTCTACACCCCCACCCGCCAGCTCCGCTCCACCAGCCTCGCCTTCGCCGCTGTCCACCGCATCCAACGAACAACCTCCTGTGGCAGATCATTCTCCTACCTCGCCGCCAAAACCTGGAACATCCTCCCTACCCACCTACGGCAGATCCAAGACCTACTCGTCTTCAGAAGACTCCTCAAGACCTGGCTCTTCGAGCAGTAGCGGCACCCCCTCCCCTCAGCGTCTTGAGACCCTCACGGGTAAGTAGTGCGCTTTACAAGTACTCTGATTGATTGATTGATTTTCTAGGTCTCCAGTCTTCAAGTTCAATATATCAGTAGTGGAGATAACATGGCTGATAGCTCCTGTATTCCATGATGTAGAGCTTTCATTTCAGTGACCCTCACTTTAAGCTTCTCCATTTGTTCACTCATAATTACTGTATGGTGAAGAAGGGAAGAATGTGTTCATCTTGTCTGGGTATAAGCTTTGACTGTCTTCTGGAAGTTCATTTTGCAAGGTTAACAGATTGAAATTGAGGCCAGTGTAGGGTGATCTGCTTTCAGCATACTGCATAGATGCTGTTGTAAGGATCCCGTGTATAATTTTTAGAAAAACAAATGCCACCCCCACCAATTTTCAGTGCTCTTTACTACGAGCAAACAAATCAAAAATGAATTACCGATTTGTTTGGTATATTTATTTTTACCTTTTGCTTTAGAAATTCAACATATGAGCTTAAACGAGTTGTCCGAGGAAGACACTCAACATGTAACCACTACTAGACAAAAAAGAATATACATCACAAAATTCACGAAAAAAGTTTCAAAAAAGGGGACACACAATTAGTGTAATACATATTTCATAGTGAATGATCATTTAGCAACATTCATTTCATAGTGAATGATCATTTAACAACATTCATTAGATTGATCGGAACATTTGCTCATCCAAAAACAATATATACTCAATGAAGGAGACACGTTCTGGGAAAACAATGGAAGAATGCAGACAAATTAATCATATAGCCAGTGAAACCAAGAAAACAATTATGTATTCTCTGTACATTCCTCCAATGATGCCGACGCGTTTCGAGACCGTAAGACCCGGGGTACTGAATACATTGGTGACATGTCGCTCTCTCTTTTGTTTTTAACACACACTTTTAGATTCAGATTGAATGAGCCCTGATGAGAGTCCGTTAACTTGTCTTACGGTCTCGAAACGCGTCGGCATCATTGGAGGAATGTACAGAGAATACATAACTGTTTTCTTGGTTTCACTGGCTATATGATTAATTTGTCTGCATTCTTCCATTGTTTTCCCAGAACGTGTCTCCTTCATTGAGTATATATTGTTTTTGGATGAGCAAATGTTCCGATCAATCTAATGAATGTTGTTAAATGATCATTCACTATGAAATGAATGTTGCTAAATGATCATTCACTATGAAATATGTATTACACTAATTGTGTGTCCCCTTTTTTGAAACTTTTTTCGTGAATTTTGTGATGTATATTCTTTTTTGTCTAGTAGTGGTTACATGTTGAGTGTCTTCCTCGGACAACTCGTTTAAGCTTATATGTTGAATTTCTAAAGCAAAAGGTAAAAATAAATATACCAAACAAATCGGTAATTCATTTTTGATTTGTTTGCTCGTAGTAAAGAGCACTGAAAATTGGTGGGGGTGGCATTTGTTTTTCTAAAAATTATACACGGTCCAGCCTACCCTACGTCCCGGGACCTATCTCCTTAACTTTCAATAGTTGTAAGGATCCCGGCATCATGGTCCCAACCCAGCTAATATTTACACTATGAAGTATTTCAATTTGGTGCATGAGCAGATGGAGGGGTTTAATCCCTTGAAGTCTCTGAAACGCTGATTGCACAGCATCTCCAATGAGGACTCCTGTGTTCCAAGTCACATTTTCCTGTGAAATTAAACTCATAAACTCAACAGTGCCATGAATGTTTTTCATTTGATTGGACTGATTTGCCATGGCTGTGGCTAGCCGTAAAACAAACTGGTCCTTCTTAGTAAGTTATTGGTTAAAAAGGCCCTATAGTCATTCTCACAGGCAAGCGTGGCCATCAATGACCATTTATCCAATGCTCCTTTAATCCACCCAAATAATGCCTATGGTGTTTGCAAATATACAGTCCAAAACCTAAGTGTTTGCTAATGATGTCTTAGCCTAGACTACTATCCTTGTTGCAGCTCTGCCACAACTTAAACCTCCATCTAATCAAGTTGGGCTGTGACTACTTGAGCATGACCAGGATCAAAATGATGCTGGTTGGCAATAACTATATTCAGGATCTTCAGGTGGTCAATTGGGTGTGATTATTAAAAGTCTCATCCACGATTCTCCATTCGAGTGCCAAGAACAATAAACCATTCCCCCATGAATATCATATGCATCCTTAAGTGAAATCAATATTTATTATATTTACATTTGTGGCAGATTAACCTAATCAAATAGGTCATACTTTGCAAGGCCTTGAGGCATAGGAAAGGCATATAGGCCAATGTGCTTTTTGCAACTTCCATGGGCAAGAGGATGATTGAATCTCGCACATTTTCAGTTTTGTTACTGAGCCGGGCTAGGCCAGAGAATTATGTTGCTTATTCAGGACATTACCTTGACTTCCACACAAATAGACATATATCTATCTCCGGGCATTCAATTGTTTTTTTTTCTTAAGATATTCAAATCTACTACACCACACTGATCATGTAGATTATAGGGGCCTTGCTGTTGCATGTTAGGTGTGACACAGTTTTTATACCTTGAGGTATTACACATTTCACATACTCCGGCACTTTCAGTCCTTTCTAGTATTAATATCGATTCTCCTAAGCATGCTGGGCTCTTCAATTGATTCACCAAGTATATAGCACAGAGGCTTTCGAGCTTTTTCTGACATCTAAACCGTATGGCATTTTTTCATAAAAAATGTTTTAATGTTTACTGGGGGGAAGTATGCTAGCCTTTAGAAAGGCACAAGCTAATTTAGAGACATACCACCCAAATATTACCTTGCTTTACAATTGTTTTATAGAAGGATTGGACCATGGCCAGTGCATGAGTGGCTGTTACTTCATATGAGGAGGAAATGGCAATGGAAGTAAAGGTGATCGCTGATCTGAATTTGCAGAAACAAATGTAAACTAATTGTGTACAGTGCAACTTCAAGCCAGGATTTAACCAGTAGATACATCAAGGTTTCATACAATGCAACAAGACAACTTGCCACAGTAAATGAAAGGGAGAAGGCGGGATGGTGCAATGGTGCCTGTATTGCAGGCAGGATTGTGTTTGTGTAGGGAGGGACACCTTCCGGCACAAAAATAATCTGCTCAGGCTTTTCTCTCTTCCTTAGTGTGCTGCAGAATACAAGGTGGCCTTGCATAGCTTGGTAAATCTGACTTAATTTTAATTTAATTGTGGGTTTCTAACGCGCTAGAATCGACTCCCGAAGGAGTATCTCTGCACAATAGACCACTGGGGAACCCGTCCTGGCTTGCACAATAGACCGCTGGGGAACCCGCCCTGGCTTTCCCTGAGAGATGGTCCCTACTGGGTATCTCCAAGGTGAAACCAGGCATCCCCGGCGTATGTGGGGGGCCGTTGTGGAGATGAGGCAAGCTAATGGCCAGAGTTGCGATCCCTGGTTAGAGTAGGCACCAAGGTGAGAATTATCGAGTCAGCTGACCCTGGTCCACACGTCGAGAATTGAACCCTGGTCCCGGGCCATCCTCTGCTCCCGGGTCTGCTGCCTCTAACCAGTGAGCCACACCACTCCACTAGGGACTGTGTTGCCCCTGTGACAGCCTGTATGACACAAGGGCAACGCAATCCATTGATAAATATGTGTCCTTCATATTGCACACACATGCAATCACATAGCTTGACACTTCGCAAACTGTTCGAGTTCGACATTTGGTAAATGTGTATTGCCGCTGTCTACACATACATGTTAAAAGAGAGTATATCTGGGTAGAAACAGAGGGCAATGTCAAATGTTAACGAACTGTGACTATAGAATAGAGGGGGGGTCAAAGTACCCATTCTAGCTAAAACAATATATGTGGCCGACGTTAGCAGTACATTTAATTGAGAAGATCTCTACTGCAGTAATTTATCATAAAGACCAGTGCCTGGATACCCTTAAGAGCGGCAAGAAGCGCTTTACAAATCTGCTGATGGATGAATTGATGCCAATTCCCGATACCGTTCCAATTAAATCTACTGGGCCTCATTTATGACTTTTTGCCGTAGGGAAGCGCAGCAGGCCTTCCTGCTGCGCTTCCCTACGGCAAAAGAAAAGGGCAGAAATGCGCCGTATCTATAAGATACGGCGCATTCCTGTCCTTTTCCCCTGCGCCGGCGCACAATGGGCTGCCTGCGCCAGCGCAGGCACCCTTGCACAATGGTGCAAGGGTGCCTGCGTTGCGGGGAAGATTATTTTTGTACAGGAAGGGAAACCTTTCTGTACAAAAATAATCACAAGAGGCTTTTCCTCTTTCTATGTGTGCTGTAGAATGCAGCACACATAGAAAAAGGAAATACGAGGAGAAATAAATACATTTCTCCCTGTTGCGCCTCCCTTACGCCTCCCCTGGGGAGGCGTAAGCTTTTGGCACTGCTTCAGAGTTACCATTTCTCGTAAATCTGGGGCAGTGTCAAAAGGCCATGGATGTTGCTGGGAACGCCCCCAGCAACACCCATTGCACGCCCCTTTAACGCAGAACACTGCGTTAAAGGGACTGATATTTATCAGGCAGCAGTACGCCACAAAAACTGGCGTACTGCTGCCTGATAAATACCACGCAGGCTTCTGCGCCACGGAACTTCATGAAAAGTGAAGTTCCGATGGCGCAAGGGGCCTCATAAATGAGGCCCACTATTTTCTGTGAATCATTTTACATTCCAGCTTAATAGCATGTTTCAGTGTGCATGTCCCCAAAAATAACTGCAGAACCAGATTTTAAATCTGAAAACAATAAAAAATAAAATACAAAAACACCATCGAATGCAAAGCCACAGATGTGCAACTGACATTTATTTAATCTAGACGCAGGAAGGCACTGACACAATGTCCTTGCTTTGTCGTTTTTGTATTTACAGGTCAGGAGGAAGTCTGCTGAATCTAAACTTTATTTCCATAAAATCAGCATTTTACAAGCCAGCTTTACGAAAGGAACGTAAAACAGGACTGTTTACGTGAAGGGTATTTTCTGCTTGAAAAATATCACTTCCTGTTGCATCTCAGAACTGCAGCTTTTTTGAAGCACAGTATCACGTCGGCATCTCAGAAGTGGGCCGCATCACTGAAGCTCTCTCTTGGAGCTGACATTCGCATAATGATGTTGCCATGCTACCAGGAAAGCAGATTGCTGGCGAGCTACTCAGCCTTGGCACCACCAAACATGCTCGCAATTGGATGAGATGGGCATTTGAGATGGAAACCTCAGTCTTTTGTGTATGTATGTCATGGCACGAAGCTCAGAACATTGCAGCAGTCTGCTGGTGGGAGGTACGAAGCAGAAGGCGGAAAGACAGATCCGCAGAGACGGGCAGGGAAGCAACGCTGGAAAAAGAAGGAAGCCGCAAAAGGAGTCTGCGAGCAAATAAGACACCTGTGCGAAGTTCACTATATGATAGGTAAAGAAGCGACAAAAATAAAGTGAATCAGAATAAAAGTGAAATGAATGAAGAATAAGCAATGAACGATGTGAATGGAAAACAATACATACAATTACAGGTCTATTTCCATTTTGAATGACAATCTTTCGTCATGCTATTAGATGGGGAGTTTTTTTATTTATTTATTTTATTTATTTATTTTATTTATGCAATTTTATATAGCGCGGACTTTACCCGAAGGTGTCAGAGCGCTTCACAATAGGAACAGAAAAGATACAAACTGAGAACATTACACGAGCAACAGATTGCAGAGGCATAAGTTACGTTACATACGGTAAAGTGATAATTGTGAGCAAACAAGAATACATGAGGTAGTAAAAATTGTGAGAAACCAAAAATACATGAGGTAGACAAGGTAATTGTGACACTTGTGAGCAAACAAAATACATGAGGTAGTAAAAATGTGGGCTACCAAAAATACATGAGGTAGTAAAAAGTGCACAGGAGGAAAAAGTGACAAGTGTGCAGGCTACAAGAGAAAATAGAGTATAATTTGCGGTATAATACTGCAATATATGTTAGACACTCAAGCACAAGAACAAACGATTACGTAGGCAAAAGTGGCACTTGTGCAAGTATCAAAGGTAAAAAACATGTGAGAGGAAGCAAACCGTGTGTTACAGGGGCAAAGTGGTGAGTGCAAGTTGCAAGAGGGTACCAAACACAAGTACATGGATAATACTGCAATAAAAGGCAAACACTCTAACCGCAAGAACACACTGGGAAGGCACTTCCATGGACATGAGAAGTAGAAATTATCAGTAGTGGGAGATCTTCCTTCAGATAAAAGAGAGTTACTTTTGGAGGTGTCCCTGGAGGAGGAGAGCTTTGAGGTCCCTTTTAAAGGACTGGGAGGAGGCGGTGGTCCGGAGCTGAGGCGGGAATGAGTTCCAGATTCTCACTGCGTTGCCTGAAAAGGATTGGACCATCGTTCTTTCCTTCTTGAAAGTGGGAGGTTCAAGCAGTAGATTCTCCGCATTGCGTGAAGGTCTAGAACCTCCAGAGAGTTTCAGTTTATTCGCCAGGTAGAGAGGAGAAGAGGAGTGCAGGGCTTTGTGGGTGATACAAGCGGTCTTGTAGATAGCTCTAGCCTCAAAGGGAAGCCAGCGGAGGGTAGATAACATCGGTGTGATGTGATCGCTTCTTTTGGCCCCATAAATGAAACGAGTTGCTGAGTGGAAAACAGACTTAAGTGGAGACAAGTGGGATTTGGGGAGGACAGTAAGAAGAGAATTGCAGTAGTCGAGTCTGGAGAGGACCAGTGCTTGCACCAGGGTTATAAGGTCCCGCTCCGCGAAGAAGCGACGGATTCCCCAAAGAAGGCGCAGTTGGTATCGAGCTGATTTCGCAATGGAATTGATGTGGGGAATTAGATTAAGTTTTTTGTCTAGTATGACACCAAGGGATTTGGCGCTGTCGACAATGATGGGTTTATTGTTTAGTAGATTCATCTGATCCATCCATGATTGAACCGGGGGAGGAGAGAGTGAGGAGGAGAAGAGGAGGAATTCAGTTTTGGAGGGATTCAGAATCAGTTGATGAGTTGACATCCAGTTTTGAATGGAGTCAAGAGTGGAGCTTAGGATGGAGAGATCGTGAGTAGAGGCAATCTTGAAGTAGAGTTGAGTGTCGTCAGCATAAAGATGATAGTGAATCCCGGATTTACTTAGGAGATTTCCCAGTGGTTCTAAATAGAGATTGAACAGTGTGGGAGCAAGTATCGAGCCTTGGGGAACACCTTGACCTACCGCCACAGGAGGTGAAAGACTGTTCGCTATTTTGATCATTTGGGATCTGCCAGAAAGGAAGGATGCAAACCATTTAAGCACAGTGCCCTCCATGCCCATTCTCTGTTGAAGAATATTGAGGAGGGTGCTGTGATTGACAGTGTCAAAGGCTGCGGAAAGGTCAAGGAGAATTAGCAGACAGGACCCCCCTGAATCGAGTATCCTCAACGCGTCATCAACCACTTGCAGTAGGGCTGTTTCAGTGCTGCAGTTTTGGATGAAGCCGGACTGACAGTGGTCTAGAAGATCATTGTCCTTGATATGACAGGAGAGTTGTTTTGCTACACATCTTTCTGTGATCTTCGCCAGAAAGGGAAGGTTAGTGATGGGGCGGAAGTTGTTGAGGTCATTCGCATCAGCAGTGGGTTTTTTCAGAAGAGGGGTGACCTGCCCAGTTTTGAAGGAGGCAGGAAGGGAGCCTTGCCAGAGGGAGAGGTTGATCAGAGTGGTCCAATAGGAGAGGGAATGGGTATAGAAGTCAATGTTATGTTATGTTATGTTATGTTATGTTATAAGGATATTTATTGCGCGCACAATTACTCAAGAGTATCCTGGCGCGAAACATAACCACAGAGAAATCGAGAGCTGAACAGCCGAACAAGCAATTTTAATAGGCTATTTTAAAAAGATGGGTCTTAAGGAGCTTCTTAAAGCAACCAAGGTCTCTGGTGTCCCTGAGAGTGAAAGGGAGGGAGTTCCAGGGGGCAGCGGCTTTGAACGAAAAGGATTGACTGCCCAGTCTGGTTCGGCGGAAGCGGGGCACTACCATCCTTCGTTGGGAAGCCGACCTTAGGTGGCGGCTTGGGACATGAAAAGTCACTCTTTTCCTGAGGTAGGCAGGACCAGTATCATGAAGGGCACGATGCGTGAGTACCAGGGCCTTGAATTGGACTCTTTGGGCCACCGGCAGCCAGTGAAGAGTAGCCAATTGATGTCTTATGCTGTTTCGTCTAGAGATACCCAGCAGGAGTCTTGCGGCAGCATTCTGGATAAGCTGAAGTTTATTAACCAGAAAGGAAGGGGAACCCAGATACAAAGCGTTGGCATAGTCCAGGCGGAACAATATAAGGGCCCTAGCGACCGTTTCTTTAGCTGGCTGGGGTAAGAGAGGAAAGAATCTACTCAGAGATCTGAGGGTCCCGAAGCAGGCACCCGTCAATCGCTTGATCTGCTCTGCAAACCTCAGATCTGCGTTAAACCATATGCCCAAGTTCTTAGCTGGGCCACCTTCAGAAAGGGGACGGGGAAAATCAGGTGGCCAAATTAATTCAGTGAATTGGCTTGGAAATTGACCGTATAGTAAAATCTCTGATTTTCCCTCATTGCATTTGAGTTTTGCATGAGCTAACCAGGTGAAAACGGCTGCCAGGCATTTTTGTGCGACATCAGTTTCTAATGTCGAGTTGCCCCATGTAAACAGGAGCTGGGTGTCATCGGCGTAGGCCATAATTTTTGCACCCAGCTCCTCGGCCAGGTAGATCAGCGGGGTCATGTAGATGTTAAAAAGAAGTGGGCTCAAAGTAGAGCCCTGTGGGACCCCGGTCTGGACAAGCCTGGCCGAGGAGGAGTACGGGGGCATCCAGACTTGCTGATAGCGGGAGTCCAGGAAGGATTCTAGCCAGGACCACACAGCCCCAGTGATGCCTATCTCAGTGAGGCGGGCCAGGAGGAGTTGGTGAGGAACCGTATCAAAGGCGGCAGAGAGGTCCAATAAAATTAGCGCCGCTCTGCCACCCTTGTCCGTGCACTCCCTAATGGCTTCCACCACCTCCACCAAAGCTGTCTCAGTGCTGAAGGATGACCTAAAGCCCGACTGGGCTGGATGTAGCGCACCTGACTCCTCCACAAAGGCGTTCAGCTGCCGAAAGACAGCCTTTTTGCAGACCTTCGCCAGTGCAGGGAGCAGGGAGATGGCAATGGCACTGGGGATAGGGTCAAGAGAATGGTTGGATGGCTTCGTTTCTCGTATGCACTTGAGAAGGGCATCTTCAGATATGGGGTCAAAGCTCTGCCAAATGGCTAAGGATTTGCGCTCCTCTGGAGGGGTAGGATGAGCGACCTGATCCACAAGTGATTTCACTTTTTCATCAAAGAAAATAGCAAAATCCTCTGCTCTCTTTGTAGAATCATCCACCTTGGAGGTTGGGGGAGAGCAGTTAGGCATTTTGATGAGATCGATTAGTTTTTTGGGTCTATTTTTGGCGGAGTCAAGGAGGGTTTTGAAGTGTGTCGCTTTCCCAAGGAAGATGTGCTTGTGGTACTTGGATCTTGCTGAGCGAAGCTTGGCCAAATTGTTGGAGGAGGGCACTTGCCTCCATTGTTTCTCCAGGGATCTTAGCTGCTTCCTTTCCTCATAAAGGGATTTGTTGAACCAAGGTGCTGAGGGAGTGGGCCTTAACCTTTTGCTTTTGAGTGGAGCGACTTTATTAATTTCAGCTGCAAGAACTATGAGGCTTTGAGAGGTGAGTTCGTCAACATCTAGGTTCGGGTCGAGCCTTGGGAGAGATAACAAAGCTGATTCACAGAGGGGACCGACATCAATATTTTTAGCATCCCGGAACCATGAGATGGCCCTCTTGGGTTGGCCAAGAGTTATAGAGTGTGAAAGTTGAAGAGAGAATGGGATGAGGAGGTGGTCAGACCAATCTACATGAATTGGGGTAGTGGTAGAAAGCATGCCTGCTTTAGAAATAACAAGGTCCAGGATTGCGCCCTTAGAATGGGTTGATTCAGTGCAGTGTTGGATAAGATCGTTAGTAGAGAGGAAAGTGGCCAGTGAGTTCGCAGAGGAGTCTTGCGGTACTCCCCAGTGGAGATTGAAGTCACCCACGAAGGTCTGATTGTCACTTCGCGAGTATTGGTCGCTGATGAAGTCGGTGAGTTCATCCATAAACGAAGGGCCACTACGAGGCGGGCGGTAAATGACATGGAATCTGAGGGGTGAACGGTGTTGCAATTGAAGCTCAAGAGAAAGGCATTCAAAGGTTTTGGAGGAGCTGTTAGGAGAGGCCTTGAGTTGGAGGGTGTTTCTAAAGATGACTGCAACACCTCCCCCCGTGTTGTCAGTTCTGTCATTCCTAAGTAAAGAGTAGCCTGTGGGTATTAGGAGATCAAATATAGAGTGAGATGTATCTTTGAACCAGGTCTCTGTGAGGAAGAGCAAGTCAATATTATGAAGGGTGATGGTATCGGAGATTTCAAATTTGTGTTTTACTGCAGATCTGCAGTTGTGAAGCATGCAGCGCAGCTCTGTCAAGACTGTTTTGGTGACGGGGGCACTGGGGCTCTGAAGGGTGATCGGGATATTGTACTTATGAGGGGGTGCTCGGGGGGGTTTAGGTGGATGCTTTGTTCTGACAGAGGTGATGATCGGAATGGCGTAGATAGTGGGGTTGCTAGGGTATGCCGGTTGAGGAGGGGTGGCGTTCAAGGGCTTGAGTGAGTTAACAGAGTTTCCCGACGATAGGTTAAGCTTGGCTGTACTTTCGTGGGGGGGCGAGGTGCATCTCGTGGGAAGTTGGGAAGGAGTAGCGGTGCAAGAAGGGGTGACAATCTTAGAGCATAAAAGTGAAATGGCAGCTGTAAGCTGGGAGATGGAGGTGATAAGAGAGCCTAGTGTGTTTTCCAGTGAGAATGGGGCAGAGCACGGAAGGTTGGGTTGGGGAAGGTTGGGTGGCTCTATTGAAACAAGGGGGGGTGGAGTGGGTGGTGGCAGGCAGGGAGAGGTTGCAGGAAAGGAGGTAATTTTGGGTGTGGGGTTCATAAGTGGGGAAGGGTGGTGGGTGAGAGCGGGAGTTAGTGAAACGGAGGTTAAGGGAGAGTTGTCTATGTTGGTGTTGCAAGAGGGAGAGGAATTAAGGACAAATTTAGGGGGAGAGGTGTGCGGAACACGGCGGTTGGGTAGAATGAGAGGGGAGGCATATATATATATATATATATATATATATATATATATATATATATATATATATATATATATATATATATATATATATATATATATATATATATATATATATATATATATATATATATATATATATATATATATATATATATATATATATATATATATATATATATATAGGCCTGTGTGGCGTCATGAGAATGTAGGAGGTTTGGGAGGAAAAAAGGTGAGGTGGTTGTGGAGGACCTGTCAGCTAGGCGAGGTGGCTGCGAGGGAACGGGCATCAGGCAGAGTGAGGGGTGTTGGGAGAAAGGGGAGTTGAAGAGAGGAAGTGGTTCTGCTGGGCCCGAGGGAGGGAAGTGGAAGGGGTTACCGGGCGGGGAAGGGGAGTAGTGCAGCATTCCTGGCGGAGTAGGAGGGAGGAGAGAGATGCGGTGGGATTGAGGAGAGGACGGGGTGAATAACGAGGGGAGGAGGGGGTAGGGGGGAGGGATGGAAGGGGTGAGGGGAGCATAAGGAAAGTACACTTGGGGAGAGGGACGGAGGAGAGGTGGGCTAAAAAGGGGGGTGATGGGAAGGAAGATGGGGGAGGAGAAGAGATTGGAGAAACGGGATGGTGCAGATGGGACGAGGAGCGTATTGGCTTGTGGTAAGGTTGAAGTGATGTGTGAAGGGATATACTGTGAGGGGGGAGGAATAGGAGGGGAGGTCACAAGGGAGGGGGAGGGAAGGGGGCCGACCTGAGCTCCTTGAGGGAGCCGCCAATTGGAGTGAGGTGGGGTCTGCGGAGGAGAAAGGGAGTAATGGGTGGAGCTGGAAGGAGAGTGATCGGGGAATCCGGTTGCAGAGGAGGAGAGTAAGGAGGGGAAGAGGCAGTCAAAGAGCGAGAGGCAGTTGTCTGTGCCTTGGATCAGGACAGTACCGTTGTTATAGAGTGAGATAGTGAGGATACCTTTGAAGCAAGCAGAGGGGGAAATTTTTAGTTTTTTCCCATGGGGGATAGAGGAGGAGGAGGTGACGTTGAGGGAATAGTAAAAACTGTTGGACCAGGAGGGGATGTCATGAGTGAAGAAAATGAAATCATTTTTTAGCCTCCCAAAACGACTATTGTAAAATTGATCCACAAAAAGGGAATCTGGGAAACGTTCAATAGTGTTATGTTTCCATCGTTTAGTTGCGGCTTTAGACAGGCTAGGAGGATAAATGATTTTGTAGCAATTAGTTCCAGCCTTAATTCGGGGGGTGGCCATGATGGTGAAAAGTGGCGAAGGAGTGTGGGGGGGATAAGAGGAAGGTGTTACTGGGAAAGCGGTGGAGAAGAGAAATAGAAGGGCATAAAGGGGGCACATAGTCCGGACGTTAAGGTGAGGATATCAGAGCTAATGTGCCGTTTGGGACTAGCAAAGCCTAGGTGTGCAAACCAGCCTCAACATCTTAGTACGCGCGTGTAAAGAGGCACCGGCTCTCAATTACGAGCCATGTGTTAATGACAGTTCCACGTGGATCGACAATTACTACCCATCTGGAGAAACCTGCTGGCTCATGAGCTAAAAAAAAGCATGCGAAATTTAGTACACGAGATAAATATTGATTGTGATAATATCACTTTGTATGCATACCACATGCATCAAATGGTAAACTGGGACAACCCATAGAACAACAGCAAAATCCAACTCCCGAAGTGTCGCCCCTGAGCAGAAAACGAAGCCACAAACGCACCACTTGCCCTCCTTACACAATTATAAGGCAAGACCTTCGTGCACATTAATAGTGAAGTGGCTTTCAAATTCAAATAAGAAACACCTACAGACAAGCAATACTCGGGTGACTTCACGCACAGATGACCATATAATCAATCTTCTCTCGCACACTCTGCAGAACACCAGGGACTTACCCATTCCTGTCCATTTCATTCTGCTCTGCCAAATCCCTAGGCAGGATTCAGAGGACGAGTTTGCACAGAGTGAAAACATGCTCATAGTGCGCAGGACAGGAGGCAGGATCCAAAGATTGAGCCCCTAAAACCTACAGGTTGGACATTAAGAAGTTATACACAGTCATGGTTTCTATTTAGGATGTATAGGAATCCAACAGTTGCAAACAGATTCCTACAGTCCTCAAAACTGCTTGTCAAGCAGGATGTTTTCAAAACTAGCACCATTCAACACACAGTGGGTTTGGCGCATGGATTTTCACAGCCCACCTTCTCACACATCTTCACACAGATCATGAATGCAATGCTGGATGTCATTTGCCGTTGGATTGTGACATCACAGACTCAAGGGCAGAGAATGGCCTCAAAGCAAAATTCTACGCAAATGAGGCCGTTTGGACAGAAAAGTCGTCCACATGGTAATGGACTTGCACCGCTGCCCTGAGTGCCCCAACTGTATTGATGTCTGGATCCCTAATGCTGATTTTTGTTGTCACAGGTAAACACAGATCATGTCTGTGCACCATGACATAGGTAGTTCTGTCTCACATATCGGGGTCTTGTTGGACCAGGAGAGGCCCCCATAGCACTACCCTCATAGTGGTGAAAGGTTTCTTCCTTTATCAGGAATCAAGCAGCACTAGCGCGGTGGTGGCAGCAAACCGTGCAGTGCTCAGTAGGAGTGGGCAAGTCCTTTTTGGCTGTATCATTGGAATGAGGTCTACAGGCTCACCCATTTAATGTTCTGCTGCTGTGTGATAAACTCACTATTGGCCTGCATCGGTTTGCTGTGTAGTGCTGTACAGAGCATGTGAGGTATACTTGTGCTGATTGCATGTGTGCCTGTGAACAGTACAATACAGGGTTGAGTCAGTACTGAGTACTGTTTGTATGTTATAACCGTGTGCTGGGTATACATGTGCCTGCAATGGGTACAACACATGACAGATTCAGTGTAGTGCAGTGCGTGTAAGGTATATTCATGTGCTGGGTGTGTGTGTGTGCCTGTGAGAGGTACAATACATGAAGGATGTATTGTAGTGCTTGTATACTAGGTGTAGGTGTGCCTGTGAATGGTACACCCCAAGGCTAACTCTAAGTTCCATTTTGGGAGACTGAGGGTTGTATTGTGAAACATGAGGAGGGAGAGGAATCCCCCCAGACAGATTTGTGCATTGCTGCATTCCGGTAAACTGGGTGGGACACACTGGATAGAGGGAAAGTCAGGCTTCCCTAGTGCACTTTAAAGGGTGCTCTTTGAGTCAGCAAGAGCTCACAAGGAAGGGGCTTAGGCGCATCATGAGAGAATCATAAAGAGTCTAACCTTTTAATACATATATCACTGTGGTTGACACCCAGGTGTGAATTCCTAATCACTCCCATGGCCTATGTTGTGGGGCTATCAACTTTGGAGTTGCTCCTGTTGTGACAGATTGCTTTCAGGAAGAGGAGAGTGCAGAGAAGTGGGCACTTCATAAGGCAGCATACCCCAACATAGACTTGGTGTGGTCATAGGCCAGGACTCGTTTGTAAATTCCATTGCAAATAATGACCTGCCGAAGTAAAACCCTGATTGCCAGACTTCTCGACCTAGTGATAATAAATAATGTGCCTATGTTTCTTAGTACATTAATTTACTAAAAAGGGAAACTTGACTTGTCTTGCATAGAAAATAAATCGGTTTTAAAATGGCGCAGTGAAAGGGACATCCGTAAACTACCCAGCACAATTCATTAAAGGAGGTCTGCTGAGTGCAACTTCACAGAGCTCTAATGTAAATAGCAAAATGTAAGTTTCAGTCTGATGCAGAAAAAGAAATAAAAACTGATCTAACCACACCAGTCTTCAAACGGTTTAAAAAAACGACTTGCACACAAAAGTTTAATTACCAGAGCAATGAACTAATGCACAGTCCTGCAAGACCTGCGAGGAGAAAATACATTTAAAGAAATTGTTTTCAAAGAAGGCTTCTGCATAGTTCCCTAAAAGCAATGTCACTATTAAATCTTGCACGATTTAAAAATATGTTTTGAGCAACAACATTATTCTTTTTTAGTACATAAATTGTGATCTACTAAATGCTCAGATGTAAATCATACATCTGCTCCTTTAGGCTTACACTTAGTTCATGGTAGATGCAACATAATTTGTAATCCGACAAAACATCAGAGAGCACTCCAGGGACAGTATGACCGGCGCCTGAAATGGTAAAGTGTGGGTATTTACTATTCCAGAGTACCTTTTGCTTCAGAGAAGTGCTAGTACTCTCCCATTAAACGTATTGAAGCTCTGCTGAGAAGTGCAGGTACTCTCACTTGAAAATAAATGAAGTGCAGGTACGTGTGTCCCTGAATGCACCAGCCCATTTAAAGCATCAATTATTTCTACAGTAATTTTTCAGAAACACATACACATTTGTCAATGTGCATGGTGTACAGTTACACATTTGTTTTACTGCTTATGAAAAGGGGGTTCACACATAA